>NC_091487.1:34481021-34491021 GCF_947461875.1 Haliaeetus albicilla | reverse complement strand
AGAAAAAAAGATTGTTTTAAAAAATCTTTGTTAAACTTCATTAGTAGCAGCTAAGGAAACAAACTAGTCACACACACACATAAACAAAGAAAAATCCCAAAGCTCTGTCAAGGATTAGACTCCAAGAACAAGCAGAAATACATGTCCATTTCCTCACAGCAAACGTTAACAGTGGCATGAGGTAAGTTGACATGTAATAAATCAGGTTATTTAAAATATTTTGTAAGGAGCTAACAAAAGTAAGTGATGAGGTTATAGAGGATTCAAATATGTCAAACTCAGGTTATGATGCTGCAGATGAATCCGAGTATACTGGCACCTGTAGCTCCACATAGCTGCAAGTTTCAGGCCAAGCACATGATGGCCCTGCATATATCTTTTCAGGACTGGGCCCTCACATTTAGTTTACCGAAAGAAAGGCGAAGAAATTTTAGACCTTAAGATTAAGGCTAAATAATTTCTCAATAGCACATTGAGAGAAAGAATTTTTGTAAGCAAAACGTGTGCCTCTAAATTCTGTCTACTGAATTGTTTTACCAATCTGAAAAGAAACATAAAATTAACTGTAAAGCAAGCAATTCTTGATACTAAATGCAAGTAAACAGTTCTGCAATGTGGAAGGAGGAAGGGAAAGCACTGAGAAAAAAGAGAATCAGTCCCAAAGCAGGGAGAAAGAAGAAGTTCTTCAGAAAAGTAGATGGAATTCTGATTTAGGAACTTGAGACAGACAAGGAAGTCTACAGTCTTGAAGATAAGCTTAGGAGTAATTGTATTACTATGGATTCAAAATTTTCATTCAAGATTATTTTTACGAAGCTGTTTCTATTGAACTTTGAGTTGTTCCTAGCTTTCCTAAGGAAAGCAACAACAGGGAATAGACACAGTTGCACCTCCTAAAGAAAAAAAGGTACTTTACATTGCAATTCCCTGTCTAAAAATAATCTGAACTATGGGATTCCACTGTCTGAAAAAGGGAAGAATTTGGGGCTTAGCATTTGGAGATTACACCTTCAGAGACACTAGAGTAGAGTCCAGGACAGAAAATATTCCCAAATCATAGCATCCAGTAATGCACAGTAGAAGAAACAGGTCAGTTATTTGTACGTTTTACTAAACTCTAAATTGGCTGAAACAGGTTTGCACATTCCCTAATGACTGACTCTAATTATGATGAACAAGAAGAAATGGACTTGGAAATACCACCAAACTCCTTATAACTGACACCTCCTGCTTAGACTCACCTGGAACCATTACATTCATTTCTGTCATCCTATCTCAAAAATGTCCACTGGAAGTACCAGGGGTTCAAAGTCAGAAAAGAATCAGTGGTGGCCTGAAAAAACCTTCTAAAACTTGGCCAAATGAAACACTTATTTTAGAAGACACACACACAAAAAAGGGACACCACAAAAGAAGATGCCTGCTTACCATTTTTGTTGAGTGTCAGAACACCCATGGGCATTCAAGTAACTGAAGAAAGCACTTAGATTTAAACCTTTTCACTATGCAAAGACACACGTTTATGACACTCATAGCTACAAAACATCAGGGCCAAAGACATCACAGTACTTAAAAATGCTGGATATTTATAAGTGTGAGTATTCAAAATAAAAAGAAAACCAAGCAAACTGAAAGAGTAGCATTTCTCAAAAAAGAATCAGCATTTTGGAAGTGGTATAGAACAAAAGCCAGTACTTGCTTTAAGAAGTTCTTTGGGAGACAAAAGATATATGGGTAAAGGTTATCTGTAAGTGCCTGCTGCAGAGAATTGCTGTCCCCCCACCTGCCACCACATAAAAATACCGCTTGCCAAAATGCCCAGGACTACCTATTGTCAAGCACAGGATCCTAGGCTATGGAACAATGTATAGCTGTTTTTGTCACTTTCTGAAGGTCAACATGTCTTACAGCACCTTTATTGTTTTCCCATCTTGTGGTACGATGGACAGAAGCAACATTTCATCTAGACTGTAACTGTGGGGGGCAGAGTTGGGAGAAACATATTCTCAGTAAATTTTTTTAAACCTATCATGACTAGGGCTGCATTCATAGCTGCAGCAACTGTTATCTAAATTAAACAATTTTATGATTAAGAAAAGATCACTAATTGATCTGGTATGACAATTATCACATTAATACATAATGTGATTCAGCCAAAAAAAATTAATTAGACAAATAATGCTGTAACTGCATAATGGCAAAAACTACCATTTTACCAAAGATCTATTCTGGCACCTACTTGAGGACCAGGTGCCAAATTAAAAGCATATTGCATCCAATTTTTAAAAAAGTTTCAAGGAATTTGAGCTAAAAAAGCTAGACACACACTTTGCATAGGGAGCAGTGCTTTGAAAAGAATGAATTCATCTACATCCTGCAATATTCTCCTGACTCATTTTCATGGGAAGACTGAAGCAGAAGAAAGGCATTTTAGCCAAGCAGTGTAAGGTTGTACGTGTCTACTCCAACAGAACTCACGCTGTAAGAGAGAAATTTGTATGTATGGGGAGTGAAGAAAGGAAGAAACGGAGATTCTTCTGAATAGCCTATTTGAGACTGTGCAGTGAAGGCAGGGGCCCCACTCCCATCTGCTCCCGATGAAAAGCAGATTTCTTACACTTTGTCCTCTCTAACAAATACAGAACATTTATATATGTATACTAAACCAAACCAAACCAAAGCATAACCCACCAAACCAAAAACTTCACAGCCTATGCTCCTCCTCCCTGGGAGAAGAGAACAAACAACACGTGACAGATATGCAGTCATACAGCTTAACACACTACTGGAAGGCGTTCAGATATAGTAGGGTGAAATGAAGGATAAGCTCCTATATAGAATGCAGAATAAAGTAAATTGCAGGGAAAAAAAGACTAGACTTTTTCTTTTTTAAGCACCCCAAACATGGTTGTTGAGCCACAAAGAATTTTTTGGGAGAGGCATCATGGCAAATTTCATGTACATGAGTAATAGATCAAAGTCAACTAATAATTCCTTAAAAAAAGTAAGGAATCAGTAAAATAACATGCACATCACGTGGAACTGGAAATATATTCCCTATTTCACTGGGGAAAACTATTGGGAATAGTTTTAATTTTTAATTAAGAAGATGTACTATAATCCACTTATTAAATATGTTTTGAATGGCTCCATTGTGAATTAAGGTCAAAATACAATTTCTAAATTCTCAAGCTATGACGTAAGATTAGCTTTATTGATCTTCTGCATGATTTGTAGGAGCCCCCAATCATTATTTTGACAGTTTTATCATACAGTAATAGACTCCCTTTTAGATAATTACAGTTACTACATTCAACTTCAATCTTCTGTAGGACTTTTCCTTAGATAATCACACCTAGATCATGTTTCTTTAGTCATACATATGCAATAAACTTTGGATAACAGCACTAATTATTTTAACACTGTAATTTTAAGGCTTACCAAAACAAGTTCAAGGGTTAATTATACAAGAAAACTTTAATCTTTAAAATCTGTCGCAAAATTCATTTTATAAATAACGAGCATCTACTTTAAGGAGAAATAAGAAGCAGAATACGTAACGTTAACAGACCGCAGAAGCTATTTAAAGTTAAGTTGTACACGTCTCAGGTTTCAATTTATACCTGTTTCTCATCCTACCACCACGTCACTGCTGTCAACAGCCTGCATCTGTCTTCCCAAGAACCTCCCCATAGGTACCAGCAGGCTGCTCTTCAGCCCCCCTGAAACCGTCTCTTCTCCCAGCTGAACAAGCCCCAGTTCCCTCAGCCTCTTCTCACAAGTACTCCAGCCCCTTTACCATCTCGGTGGCCCTCCAGTGAGCTCACCTCAGTCGATCGATGTCTCCCTTGTACAGCTGCGGTTTAACCCAGAAGGAGCCCAGAGTTCTACTGCTGAGGTGAATCAAGAGTCTCAAAGGCATCAAAGAGCACAGTGCTGACCGTGCTGCAACCACAAAGCAGTATGACTGAGTAGGGCCGGGATATCATGTCTTCTCCTCCTGCCTGAGGGTTCTACATACATTTTTTGCATGGTCTGGCCTACCTAATGTTTAACGATTCATTTAAAAATCGGAAGAGACTGCAGCTGGCAGCATTCCACTTGGTTGACCTGCTTATTTTCTTGTGATTTTCGAATAGTGGGTTCCAATCTCCTTAGTCAAAGAAGCGATTAAATTCAGGTAAGTTTATTGCTTGCAGGGTCTACCATCTTCTGGAGAAAGGAGACCCAAAAAAGAAAGAAAAAAAGGAGTTTATTTTATTTTAACTAGAAGTTTGGAACACCTAACCTAAGGAGAGGTTTCAGGGTAACGGATCCTACATGGAAAAAACAATCCCAACAGCAGCTCTCAGCAAATTGTTGTTCATTGGTTTTCAATGCTTTTTCAACTGCTTTTCAGTGTTTCCTTTGGTGTTTTTCATTGGCTGCTTAAGATAGTTCTGAGGATGTCAAACATTTGCATCTCCCTTTCAGATGACTCTTCCTGCATTTTGTTGTATAGTCAGCTTTTTAATTGAGGTGTCTCAGTAACACCCTTCACGCACTGCATTCAGCACCCTTTTTAGCTTTGAAGCTTTTTGCTCAAGCAGAGTCATTCTGAAGTAGAGCAAAGTTAAGTCACGCAATGTTTTTTTAGCTCCTCCAATACAAAGGACATGGATGCTGTAGTTATTCAGGAGAAAACTGGTGGTAAGATGTTCCAGGGATTTAATGCTTGTGCTTCAGTATAGTGCTGCATATAAGCTAGGGGAAGGTTTGATGAGAAGTTTAAACTGGGTTATTTGCAGTGAAGTCATTTTTTAGAGAAGACAGCAAGGCCCATTCTGGCTACTGTTGGTAAGTTACGCTGAAGTAGCAATATTTACACAGATGCTAGTGAATCTGCTAAGGAAGGAATGCATCTCACACTAAAGGATGTTTACCTCCTGTGAGTTTGAAGATACCCATTTCTATGAACAGAAACAACTTACTGTAGTTGAGGGCCATGATCTAAAATCTGAGATGACATTGGTCAAGTAGCTCACTGATGTGCAATGCTTAACACTAAGCATGTTCTTTGTCTACTTAGGACATAGGCTTTCTCCAATATATTCTAGAAAAAGAAGCTGGAATAGTCCAAAGAAAAGTAACTTTTAGGATTTGAAGGCAAACAGCTTTTCTCAGCAATATTGTCTCAAGAAAAATTCTCTCCAGCATCGATTTATCAGTGCACTACTGAGGCTGCATTCATCAGACATTTATACAGAAATGTGAAGACTGAGCTTTGCTCAGTGTTATAGAAAAGCTACTGAATTTCCTCTGAAAAAGTGGACAACAGACTTATAGAGGTTAAAAAGAAAAATTGCCCTTCATTTTGTGTTCATCCATTTTTCCCCTTCTAGCTTGAAGACGAAGCAGGGAATGAGTACATGTGGATTCAGAAGTGTCTAGCTCTCATAAATCCATGCCTGTCAAGTGTAAGATTGAATCCTTGTCTTTGCTTTGACACAGGCTCTCTGTAGGACTGTGGCCAAGTTAATTAACCTGTTCATGGTTCAACTGTTTCATTTGTAAACTGGGAGTAGTATTTGGACCAAAACTCAAGCATGGCTAGTGAATAAGCTAGTATTTCAAGATCATCAAGAAGAAGGTGGTGTGTAGTGGTTAGAAACCCAGTCATGTCAGCATCATTCACTTCAGTTGTGCATGCTGTCCAGAATAAGTGGAAATAAACCCAAATATTTTCCCACATAAAAAAAGAAAAGGAAGACCAAGGGTACTGGCTTCACTAAATTAACGTCAGTATTCATGTTGAAAGTATATAGTAAAACTGGTCACATGAAAACTATTCTTTTGCATTGTAGCCTCAGCCTCCTGCTTCTGTTCCACTGTGCTTTTCTCATCCAAGAGTTAACGGGATGAAAATAAGCTGCTTGCATGCATACAACATTGGGACTCTAGAACCACTCCCCAGTTTCTTCAGCAAAAGTTTTAATTCAGTTGCCAATTTTTACTTGTAAGAGAAGCTTGCTTTGAATACCTGCATGAGACCTGTTCTCTAACAGCATCCCTACATGGCAAGACTATTACATGGCAAATTAAAAAAGCAGCTTGTTAACAGTCAATCTAATGGTGAAGGAAAAATAGTTCCCCATTCCTAAAAAGAGAACAAGTGAAATAGTGACAAGCAGATCAAAAAAATGGAGTGTACTCTAATTTAAGAGGCAGAATCCATTCTGGACATGCCAGCAAAGGAATCTTTTTTGTTTCTGTTTTGAGAATGTAGAATTTGTTTTCACTAGTGCAACTAATCTGCTTTGAAAGCTGTCCCTATCCTACTGGCTTTCCATTCTCACCAAGGCAACTAAAGGAACATATATGTTCCCCATAGTCAAGAGGAAGATACACAGCAATGAGATATCTAAAACCTGGTTTTGGTTGTTTTTGTTTTTTTTTTTTCCCCAGAGTGGGAACTTCTACTTCTGGGAGCACAGCTTAAACATCTGGTATACTTCCTGCCCCTGCCTTTGTAAAAATATTCTGCATTATCAGTATGAATTCAAAGATAGGAAGATGGAGAAATGGAAAAATTAGGAGTAACTGCAAATGCTTGTTTAGAAACACTATCATTGGTCAGTATTAAAAATGACACTTTCTCAAGACTCTGTGTTTAATAATATGTGTGCAAATGCAAGAAAACTGTAACTTATGCAATTTTGTCTTTTTGAACAGTGAAATCAACTGTCAGTCAATAGAATGCAAACTTAATGGACCACAGTCAGAAGTCACCCAGCAAAATACTCTTAAGTAAAAAGCTCTTGTTTTATGATACTAATTGGCTTGACCAAATTTCATCCATGTGGAAAAACGCACACAAAAAAAGTACAACAGGACGTTACCAAGACCTACTGTGCACCAGTAAGTTTTACTACAAGGCAACCTACTGCAATTTAAGTTTTCGCATATTCAGTAGACATAAAATGAAGACAATGTTATATTCAGGATTGTTTTTACAATCAGCAATATATTGCATTTAGCATTTTCACAGCCTAAAAGACTAGTGATTGTATGTTGTGTTGTATGTCTAGATTTGTTAGACACATAGCAAATTCTCTTAAATGTGCTGTATTTTAACATAACTCCAGGGTACCAGCCTGAAAGCAAATCCTTACTTCTATGGATTCTGCATTAGTGGACTCTGATAATTAGTCAATGGTAATACACTTATGAAAGATGAAGCATATTCCTATATTATATGTATCAGGTAGCAAACACTTTCTAATAAGGAAAAATGTGAAATAAGACTTATTCAAATAAATATTTTAATTCCTGGAGATTTATGCAATTTGAGATTCTTGCATAACAGCTTCTTCAGAGTCGAAAATAATTTCTAAGAGCTAAGTATGAAGCATTTTCTAGCAGAGGTGATACAACAACTTTGAAATGAATTTTATGTTAAGGATTGTTGACGTACAACGAATTCACATTTAGGTAGTGTTCTCAGAGCAAATAGATTATTTATGTTACATACGCTGTATAAATATACTAGACAATTTTGAAGTCAGAGTTTTGAATTACCTTTTATCATACATACTGTCTAAAATTTAATAATTATAGTTGTACTGCACAATTTGTAATGCTGCAGAATGCTTGTTTTAGAACTGTTTTCTAATTCTTGCCTTCCATCTCTCTGCCTTCACTTGGCAAGTGGACTGTAGATGCATTTCAACAGAAGCGACGGATACTAGCACTGCTCTGCTCAACTGCTCAACTTGAGCATATAAACTGCATCTCATTGCTTTTTAAAAAAAAATAAATTTCACCAAAAGCTGTGTGTAGAAAGCCTGATAATATTGGTTTCTTTTTAAAAGTTGCTTGTTCAATAGCTAAGAGAAAGTAGAGGAAGGTGGGGGAGATATGCTAACCTTATATACATGTTACTGTCATGTTAATAACCAATAGCAGGTAGTCATAAAGAAGGAGCTTGACATTATATTTTACATTATTATCTAAGTGTAAATGAAAAGAGGGCAGAAAAAGTAAGATTAAAAAAAGTGTAAGTTTTTGCACTTCTTCCTCTTTATGTAGTTGCAATTATGATTTTCTATTCCTGTTTAACATCTTTACCGATGACCTGGATGATGCAAAAGAGTATACTTTCCTCAAGTTTGCAGATGACACCAAACTGGGAGGCAGGGCTGCCATTCAGAGGGGCCTAGATAGATAGGCCAGAGGAATGGGCCAGCAAGAATCTCATGAAACTTAAGAAGGGCAAATGCAGAGTCCTGTACCTGGAAAGGAGGAACTCCTGGCAACAACGCAGGCTGTGACGGACTGGCTGGGGAGCAGCTCTGCAGAAAACGACCTGGGGGCCCTGGTGGGGCAGCGAGCTGAAGGTGAGCCAGCACTGTATTGTGACGGAGAAGGCGGACAACAGCAACCTGGGCTTTACTAAAAGGAGCAAAGCCAGTAGACCGAGGGAAGTGATTATCCCCTTTACTTAGCATTTATTAGACCACATCTAGAATACAGTTTTGCACCCAGGATTTCAACACCTGGAATTCATGTCTTAAAAGGATTCTAAGTCTCCAAGTATAGAATTTAACTATTTTAATGACGATATCAATTTTATTTTTCTTTTTAGGATACAGGGATAACTGCAATATATGATGTTACGTTTATAGGGTTTCACTATGCTTGTATAAGGCACCCTCTCCCCTTGGCCCCACAGTTTTGTTTGGAGTTAATCTTCCATACATTGATAGAATAATCTGAGAGATTTAATAAGGTAATAAGCAGAAGAATTATTACAGGGCTCGGTGGAATAATAAGGTTTGAACTTGGTTAAGTCAAAGGATACATAGCAAGAGCACATTCTTCAAATTTTTCAGCAACCCAATAGAACTTGAAGCTTGTCACAGACTGAAAACAGCCACACAAGGCTCCCCTGCTCAAACCCATATAGTAAAAACACTAAAAGGATACATCTTGCTTGCATCCAGAAGCTGTATACTTTTCCTTGACAACATATGGAATCGTGACCACTATAGCATAATTGTCTTTGACATACTTAAAAAACAGTAAGTGGCATAGAGGTCAATTCTAAGCATTATTACTTCATGTAGAAAACTGCAGAGAACTCAACAATATTTTTGTCTGCAACAGCATTATACTGCATAAATAGGGAATTTGGTGTGATATCACAGTAATCTCTACCCTAAGACCAAAGTTACTGGAAAAGAAAAAAAAAAGGCTATCAAATCGAGAAGTCTGTAGGCTACAAAGTGTATGATTTTCCACTATACTTAGACCACTTGGGCAGAATTTAAGTCCATGTTCCATATTTATTTTAAAAGAAGTACACTGTTAGTTACTCTGACTTTTATAATGGCCAGCTCCTTTCCTAGGAGTATAGGCCAGTTGGTGGAAAACTTTTCCATCGTTAGTACTGATGTCTTTATATAAAAAGATTTATTTTTTGCTTTCAACAGATTTTATTGCCTACCTTGCAAAGAAAAATGTAAACATTCCTGCTCAGCGATAATTTTGCTCTCGTATTCCTTAGCCCACAGATTTACTTTTCTAGTTTCTGATTCTTCAGAAAGAAACAAAAACTCCTTCCCAAAAACTTTACCTTATGAAGATGCACACACCATAAACAACTTTCAACCTATTACAACATGCTATGTTCAAAGCACAGCCAAAACATACTTTCTTTATATTCAATATAGACTATTGTAAAGTGGGTTGTGCATCTTTTTTAAATACTATTTGTGTTACGTGAGATCTTTTAATCCTTTCCACTATATAATTCTATGGTTTAAAGTCTGTACACAAGAGAGTCAAAGATAATACCAAACAAGTAATTTGTATAATACAGCAATACTCTGTATTTTAGCAAAGATATGTTTTAGTAGAATGGAGTATTACTGGAGCAATAAGCAGCATGCTTCTCCTGATCTCTATCATCCATACATTTTTGTAGAAGCAAAACAATTTAGAACCATGAATTGATTAGTGA
>NC_091487.1:29583521-29636021 GCF_947461875.1 Haliaeetus albicilla | reverse complement strand
TATTCTATATATAGTCACTTAGTAAACCAAACAGCTGTGGAATAATTGGGGGAGAAAAACAGATACTGGTAGGAAACATACAAATTTGGCATAAATGTATTTTCCATGCTACCCTAGCACATTAAAGATGGGGTGGGGGATGGGACAGGAGTAAAAAATCAAGTATTTTACCTTTTAAGAGTAAGGTCAAAATGTCATTCTACTGGTGAGTGGTCAAAATTTCATTTCTAAAAATAAATAAATTGTAATTAACAGGTTTTGATTAATAGTAAGAAAACATGCTTTTGAATGCTTACAAGATGCACTGGTTCTAAGGACTGATTCTCTTTTACATCCATACTTGAGTCAGGGCAAGTGAAAATCCTGACTCAAATATTCTACGATGTATTAAATGATTCAATATTTGTAGCAGTGAAACAGTACAGGTTCAGTCACAGAATTCCCATTCCAAGCATTTCAGAAAGGGTGAGTCAGGCCACAGAAACTCAAGGATTGGCTTAAGGATATGAAATAAATAAAACAGTGCCTGTATATGTTTAAAACACCATCACTGAATGGCTTTTGGCTAAAAATAACCCTGCAAAAATAAAAAAAACTATTTTAAACTCAGATCGGTTCAACGATATCTTCCACTGCAAATCCTCACTGACAGTTCTACCTGTCCAACTAAGGGGTTGCATATGAAAGCACAAGATCAGGAACCAGTAGTTAGAACAAGGATAGGGGATATGTCTTAATCTGGTGTTGCCAGCATCTTGTATTATTACAGCCTCAGTCAGGGCTTTACTTGCTCTGTTTTCAGTCAGAGTTAAGAGAGGAATCCTCTTCTGGGAAGAGAGGATTGGTAAGAGAGAAGAAGCTTTCCAAATTCTGTAGAGAATGTCTTCACTGCAGAGTTGGTGTGGGATCTAGCCAAGAAAACCTCCAAGTCAAAGGCTGATGGTGCTTAATCCCCAAGGTTTGTAGTGGAAATTCAAGACAATCATGTCCATGTGCTATTGCTCTTCCAGTGCTAATCTATATTCTTTAGTCACTCCCCATTCATCTTCAGCATTAAAATAGACCTATGCTGCCTTAGCATTTTAACCTCATGTTTCCCTGTATTTCTTTCTGGCATTTGAACCAGGATGCCATCCAAGACATCCTCCGCCCACGTTTCCAGTTGCACAGAGGCTGACACCAGCTTCCTGGTGAAGTTACAACGTGAGAGGGAATGTACCCAGGTTGGTTTCTGCATTTAGTGGTCAGGGAAAAAAGAGCATCAGAAAACTTGTCAGGCTTACTGTGAACCCATACTTTACCTTAGTTGCTCAGCTGATCTCAGCAGCGTTCACATTAAATGTTCTATCTGCTGTTTGCTCATACCTTCAGAACTACCTGCATTAATACTGAGTAACTCAGCTCCCCTTGGAAGTTATTTACTTATTGTTCTCATGGCACTGCCACAGAAGCACCCTCTGCAGAATCCATGGAAGAGCCAGTTTAATGCCCTGTTATAAGCTATGCCATCAGGGTCTGCCATCATGACCCATCCCAGCACACAGCATACTCTAGCAGTGCTGGCATAGCCAAAGTCAGCTATGCAGCTGAGAGGTACTTCTACTGGCCACCAGAAAAGGCAGAGGAAAACTGGGACTACATTTTCCCTTCCAAAAGACAGGAGCTCAGATGTGCCAAAAGAGTGTAACGATAAACCTCCTTTGTCCAGAGTTAGAAATGTAAGACAGAAAGGAAAGGGAGAAAATATCTTCAGCAATGAGAGGATATGTCTAAGAGCAAGAATTATCTTCTGCTTTAGAGACAGGAAGCATGTGCATATATTGGAGGGAGGGGGAATCAAAACAGTGTGAGTGAGAGACAAAAGAAGTGCCTCTCTGGTGTGAGCATACAGGAAGGGAAAGGCAGAGAAGAGACATACAACGCTGTCCCTGCTCAGCAACTGAGAATCAGAGCTGTGAGAAGACACACTGTTTCTTCCTCACCAACCAAAATAAATCTTTTCCAAACCTTGATATTCAGAACTCATGCCCCAGCATCAACTCAAATAGTAAGACTGGTTTCAAGTTGTTAGGTATATGAAAATAATATTTTAAAGGGCTTATTAACATTCTGGGGGTTTTGCAGCCTTTACATTTACATGGCTTTACATTTTCAATGCTTCTTTTTCCATTGGCTACTATGAATGCTAGAAGTTTACTTTTATATTTAAGAGATGTCTGAGACTTTTGGGGAATATCATGATTCTACAGCCAGGCCTTTGAAGCTACAATCAAACTTCACATGATTGGCAATAAAATTGTGAGGTTTGGCAACAGTAAAATAGAAAGGGGAAATACTGGCTCATTTCTCTAGTTGAATGAGATCACATGGATCTATAAACTAATATGGCGTATCATGCTCATACCGCATTCCAGATAACTTTTAAAGCCTTTGCATTAATAAATCTGGCCTTGTACTAATAAAGTGTATGACAGAATTATTACCTATATTAATTATTTTGTGTTTAAGATTCTGTCTTTGGGTCTTTTGGGCGACAAGAGTATTTTCTAGGCTGAGTACTGCTGAATTAGGATGTAACCAGTATAGTGAGGCATAGTCTATACCTTTTCGTACTGCATTTCAGAAGGATGTCTCTTTTGGGACAGCACTTATTCATGCGTAAGTAGTAAATACAAAACCATATACATTCCTGACATTCCTTGAATGACAATGGAACTATCCATGTGTTCTTGTTGAAATTCCGTAACATATGCATGACAAAGATATGATGAATATTGTAAATGTGTCTCTTCCACATATTGAGGCAGCATGTATGAGTCATGACTTAAAGTTTGTAGGAAGAGATGCTTCCTTTTTTAAAACTCATTAATGCAGTTGGAGAAACAGTAGCTTTCCCTCCTGCGTTTGTTTCTCCTGACCTGGCGTGGGTCTGATCCACAGCCTGTAAGTCAGTGAGAAGATTACACAGGTTTTTGAGTGGTTCTCATTTTACTATATATTGTCAACATTGTCAACATGCTGCTTATGTTACACTGGGAATAAAGAGATTTTCTGAAAGTTATTGAGCAGTCCCTCTGTCCCTATAAGCATCTAGTACTTTGAATAAGAGTGACAGTTTGATTACTCTTTTTTTGTTCTCTAAATTGATTATAAATTGCTTGCATGTTTTTAAATATTTTGGTCATACGATAGCTTGATTTCTTTGTCCTGTCTCCAAATGTATATATTCAGATTGAGTTAACCCGAATCAGCATTTTGTTAATGCATTTTAAAGGATGTGGTTGTCATCAGAGTGGTTGTCTAAAACAATGTGGTGGAAAACGTCTTCTATTGTGATAGGTATATGTTTGATTAGTTGCATGTTTGGGAGGGGTGAACAATTATGATATTTTTATTTTAAAGCCATCTGTTTCCCATCTTCTTCTAATTCAGTCTGTCTTCCTTGTTAGCTCCCAAATTCAGTTTTGATGTATTGTTGCTTAAGCGTACAGTGCCTTCCCATCAGAAGGCAATTCATGGGAAGAATTGGAAACAGAAAGCAATTCAGTCACTGAAATGCACATAAGCAAATTCCGGTTTCTAGAGAGAGCTCCACTGAGATGCCTTCTCTTTCATGCTTATTGCAAGTTTAAGGATTTATCTTTCCTGCATTTTGGCAGAAATGGGTCTACAGAAAGAATTCTGTACACTTCAAATTGAACAAGCTGATGAAGGCTATTCCAGATGTTTTGTTTGGCTAAGTCAAAGCTGGTTCCTTAATACTTGTTCTTTTCTCCTCTTCTTTTTCGATATCATTACACTCCTCTTGGTTTATGTACACTTGTGACTGTGAAGAAAGATCTTATACGTTTGACAGAAGGCCACTAAAGTACACAGATGTAAACCAAATTATGCTTATTCCATTCTAAGTGGCTAGGAGCTATTTAACTGGTATAAGGACATTAGTGTTGTACCAAATTTGGACAGTGATGTTGCTAGTTCTGACACAGTCCAGTCTGCATTCTCATGATGTTGTATTGGTATACCTCTGCAGATTAGCAAAGTCTGCAGCCTCCCTAGCAAGGGTGCAAATTCGTCTGAAATAATAAGTGAAATTGTAAAAAAATCCCAGATATAAAAATGTAACTTTACAGCTCGTTAATTAAAATTGACATTTTTATTTATTATTTATTTTATTGAAACATTGGGTTTCAAGAGATTAGGAAGGGACACTGCCACTTTAATATGTTTTGAAACCTTTTCAACTGAGCAGGCAAGAAAATCATGTAATTACTGGAATTCATTCAGGTCTTTAGTAAAAACATAAGCCTTCATCTTAAATAGCATTTGTAGAAATTAAAGAAGCTAAACTGAAGATATTTCTAAAATGTCACAACTGCTTTGTGATACTAGATGATATGGACTATCCCTTCATTATCATCTAGAACACCTGGGAAGGTGCTGTGAAAATAACTTAGTGTCTTTTAAAATAACTGTAAACCCCAAAGATTTTAAAGGAGATTATACATACATACTTATATTTGCTATTTTGAATCAAGTTGTTGATGCGTGATATCCTTTATTATGGCATTAGCACCCATGTCACAGCAATATCAGAATTTGCATATAAACAATCAACATAATGGAATGGAAGTATAAAATTCAGAGATTATTATTATTTTAAATAAAACGCTTACCTATCCTGAAACACAAATATTTATTCTATGTGTGTATAATTATAGTGTTCCCATGATAGCTGATAATTTTCTGATTCTCTTTTATGGTCTCATTTAACTCGTATTTATTCTTTTGCATCCGTGGTCTTCATTCAACACTGGGCATCTTGGTGAACTGTAATACAGGGGTTTTTTTGGTTTTAACCTTCAAAGGAATTTAGTTCAGCAGATGCTACATTGAACTAGTCAGAGTAGAAAGGAAATGATATGGCTTTTAAAGGGCACATCTAGCATATCTACTGGGCTAAAGTAATTCTGGCAATGCTTCAAAGGATATAACTTTTGATGGTAAAGTAGGTAGGCTACAGAATGAAATCACATATGGCAAGCTGTCAAAGTCTTCCTACACATTCAGTACATTTATATAAGTGCAAATGGATGCTGCTTAGATGGAGTCCCTAGCAATTTCCTGTTAAATCTGCTCTAAGATTATCTGATATTATTTGACTAAATTATCTGTGTAAAAGCTGAGGACAACTTTTATGATCAAATATTTAGAAATTAGTTTTTTTCTTTTTGGCAGATAATCTGAAATATGAACTGCAATTGTATTAACACTTGAAAGCAAAGGGCTTTCAGTAATAGCAATTATATCAAAACAGGGATAATGAATTGCTGTATATCAACTTCAAGAGGACGTATTTATAGGTCAATGATGTCAATAGCTATAGTTGTAATAGACACCTCATTCTTACCCTTTTATTCTTTGCTAATGCTAAGCAGACACTGCTTTAACTTTTAATGAGATTGGTGACTATGAGAATCTCATTTTACAATGGAAGGAAATACATAGTTTACAAGGGATGGGTATTTTTCACCTTTCAAAATTTAACGATAAAAGCTGTTACCCTTTTATAAATGCTAACAGTCAGTGATTAGCCATTCTCCCCCCCCCACCCCCGCTAAAAAAACCAAATCCAAACGGTCGTACTTATTACAAAGACATGCTTTAAGCTTTATTTTTTTTTATTTTTTGGTTGTGTTGTATAATGCTCTAGTATAAAGACAAAATGCAGGATGTGTTACAGATGCAATTAGCTCTAGAGCTAGGAGTATGCATGCATGTATATATTTATATATAATACATGTGTGTGTGAATCTGTATGGGTCTGTGTCATTGAAACGGGAGTCTTAAGGTTCTGCTGACAAGTTCTTTACTACTCTGTACTCTTTACTACTCTTTACCTCTGTACTACACTGTCCCACAGTAGCAGGAAATAAGGAACGTCCAGCTGCAGCCTTACAGCCCTGAGCACATACATTTTTTCTCTGATTTTGGGCCATGGACATCCTGAGGATCTATGGTAGGCTAAAGCATGTTTAGATTTACTGGGAGATGGTGCAGTGTGGTTAGTGCTGTTGGCTGTTAAAGGTTGGAGTCTATTTGCCAGGGATGGAGTTTAATGAGATTTGGCCATTGAAATTGAAATCCCTCTAGACAGACCTTTATATTCATTTGGCCCCTCTCTCACACTTAACGTGTGGTGGCAGCATGTGTTCCCATCACAGCTCTGTAGTTTCTTCCCCACCCTGAGACTCTGCATGCCAGACATCGGTAATCAGCCCGTCAAGTTATCCACATCTTACAAGATCCAAGAGCAGAAAAAGAGTTCAGAAATGCACAGCTTTGGTGTGGTGCCTGTCTCTTATTTGGGCCCCAATTCTTCAGCTGCGATATCACACCAATACCTTAATCATGTGGGTCACTGTACAGATCACACCCTTGGCCCCTGATCATAAGCATGGGGCATTGTAGATTGCAGAAGTAAATAGAGAGAAGGTTTGTATTGATCTATTTAAGCAGCGGTTGCTTGCTCAGTGGCATATGACTCGGACATATTTCAGTGCACTTTTATTGGGATGGCAAATAGCCTCTTGCTGGTATAAAGGCAACTCCATCTGCCAGTTTCAAATCCATTTTCTGATAGAAATGGGAGTGTGATGACTGCTCAAAGAAAATCTTACTGCTTTAACATGAGTGGAAAAAAATACTGTTGTGTCTAGACTGAGCCTTAGCTGAAATTTTCTAAATTATTTAGTCTGAAACAGATGTGTGTCCTGTAAAAAATTATTCTAAATAGTAGTAAATTTGACAATGTGACAAGGAACTGAAAGCAGTTTTCTGAGTGATAAATGTTAAACAACAGTAACAAAAGGTAATGCTACAAGTTATACTTGTAATAAAATAGAGTATGAGTAGAAGAAAGGATGAATATGTCATAACAAAGGCTTGAATCCTGCAAACATGAACACAAGAATTCTCATTGAAAGCTGTGAAACTAATGATGTGTATAAAGCTATTCAATTAAATCTTTGAGGGATTGGAGCTTGGACTTTTGAACTGTGTGAACTCTCATTAAAATCAGTGGCAGTCTCACCGAAAGCAAAAGCTCTGGAGAGACAAATTAGAACCAAACCCACACATTCAAAATATTTTAATTATTTTAGTAGTGAAAAGGCACTGATATTGTGTGTTACCATTTTGTTTCTTTATGCCCTGTTTACCGCTATAAACAGCCAAAGTCGATGCACAGGTCATGTGTGTCTGCTCGACTGTTTGGCCAGTAAAAATGTGAAACTACGTCCACTTACAAAAGTAGGAAATGGGGCTCAATGTTTAATTGATTTGTTATACTGAAAGGAATTGCTCAAGTCTATGAGTGCCTCTTGATGTATATATTTAAAATACAGATATACACCATCTGAGTTTTAGAAATCTTAACTAGACATCTAAAATAGTAGTTGGTATTGAACAATAGCCCCTGCCCAGGAAGCAAACAAACCAGGGAAGAATGTGTCAAAACCCATCAGTCTCTTGTTGGCCCTATGCCAGGAGAACAGGCAGATTTCATATTGAATTGAAAGCTCAGCATATTTGAACATCATGGCCTCAGCTATAATAGGGTATTACATTTTAAAATTGAGATCTTTGCTTAAAACAAGGAAGGTTTTGGTGTTTCTGTAGATTACTGTCCCAGAAGTAGTGTGTAAGGGTAGACAAATGAGAAATAGACATATCCCAATGCAAATGTGATTTTACAAACCAACTCATTACCAGAATGGAAACTTGATTATCAGTGCAGTATACACACAACTTGGAAAGGATCTACTTTGACATCTCTCCTTTCAGGAGGTTGAGATTTATATTACACAGGTGCAGATAATTGAGTCCAAATCCACTTGATTTTATCCATAAAGTAACAAAGTTTCCTCATGGGGTAAGGGTTTGACACAGTCCCTGAACAGAAATAACCTAGATTAAACAAACTATCACTGTTCCAAAATAGAAACACTTATTTTCCATTTGCTGCTTTGGCTCCACAGTGAGCAGCAAGCATGAATTAAAAAGTGTGGGAATTCCCTTCAAATACTATTCCTCTATGGCATGTTCTCTCATTCCCCAGGATCCTAGACGAGGTGCTCAAAGTGACTCTATGTGGTGAGAGCTGAAAAATAGAGATAGGCAAACTGAGGTCCAGAAATCATCTGCTTCTGTTCTTCTTGTGAATAAATGAAACCACGGTTATGGCCATGAGGGAAATCTGAAACACTGGTGTTACCTTTCCTGATACCTGCAGTCATGTGTAAGACACAAGTGCAACTAAAAATAGCAGAAGTAAGGCAAAAATAATTGCTACATAAGCACAGCTGAATGGAAATAGAGAAAAGGAATGATAGTGATAGGTCACATTCTGTAGAGAAGGCTTTCTCTCTCACAGATACATTACTTTGGAAGCCACGTTGCAGGTAGTTTCTCATTCTTCACTGCTGATGCATTTGCTAGGTTGTTTGTAACTCTTTTCAAGATTTTACTTAATATGGTGTGATTTCTAGCTTCCAGCATGTCACACACAACTCTTCTTGATGTACCTCCATTTGAGCTAAAGGATCTACCTCAGCAGTGAATTTCATCCACTATGTTAATTTTCTGAAAGGTTATTACAATGGTATGATGTCCTTCAACCTCTGTGACAACATTAGGGCTGTTTTCTGTTTGTAAACAAAAATGGATTCACATATTACAAAACTAAAGCATCTATTGCAAATAACAAAGTTTTAAAATAGAAGTAAAGATAAAATTATTTGATTTTGGTTTTCTGATCAACTTCTGGAGGTTCAAAAAGAAAAATAACGAACAATGATCACTTACAGAAAAGAGTTTATTTACATATAAGCTAAAAATTGTAGCTACTGAACTTCACCTTGAATGTTATCTGTATGCTAGGGAGAATGAGCTTCCATCTTTCAAGGCTGTATTGCATCTTTGCGTGTGTTTGTTTTACCTATATAAAATCTATTTTCACAGCCTTTTCACAATATGCTTTTTGGCATGTTATGTTTTGCACATATTCAAATATGTTAAATAAGCTCTGATATAAAAAGTACTTAACTGGAGACAAATACTCCTTTTACATTACAGAGCAATAGTGTATATCGTTGGTAGGAGGTGTGACTGTAGCATGCACTGCTTGTGAGAATCAGGTTTTGCATTATGTGTCATACACTGTACAATTTATAGTTTTGTGTGAAATCACGGAGTTGATTGTTTTATTTTATATTTCAGTGTAAATTTTTCTCTCATTTCAGTTCGAGTAACATTCTCACAGAATACAGGTTTTGTACTGATATGATGTTTCCTAGCTGTAGGCATGGCCTGTCCCTACTACTGGCTGTAATTTACTTTTTGGTCTCTGTCGCCTTGAGCTTGCCTTCTGACTAGTTTGTTGAATGATGTGCTAATCCATTATATTTTTCAGACAAGTGTATCGACCAGTATAAACAGACTGGAGGGCACAAACCTAAATGAAAGCTATACTTCCTTGAATCATTTAAAAAGCTCCTGCAGTGGCGGCAGTGCAAAATAACTTTTCTCTGTACACTAAATATAAGGGGGAAATTTCAATAAATAAAATTAAGATTGTGGGGAGGGGGATGGAAATGGAAGCTTTGCGAGCACATTATGCTGCTTTTCACATGGATGTGTTTAGTTATAGGAAGAAGAGATAATGTTAGTCAGCCACTTGAGAATGTGCTTCTAGATGATAAATTTGAAACTGAGCCCCAAGCCCTGCATTACTTGCCATTTTCCATTGTCCAGACACTCTCACAACACATGATACATGTTTGAAGTCATGTACTGTATTGAAACATTTTTATACAAATAAAGAATAGTGAATAACCTCACTATGGAACTGGCAAAACGGAGGGCAGAAGATGCAGCTTTCTGATCTTTTTCTCTGTAGGAGACAGGTAGAAGCTAATACCTGGTCATGAAAAATATCCTCAGGTAATTTATCTTAAAAAGAAATATCAGGAGAGTGGGTGACTTCTCAATTTGTACAGCTAGTGCCAGATACTCAAGTTCCTACCTGTCAAAAAGTGAATTAAAATTACAATAGCAACAGGAACTTTGGGCTAGTAATTCAAATCTAATCTGTGCACACAAGTGATATTATGGAAAATGATGTTTTTCAATTAAAATTACAACTCTACAAAACTGTAGTAATCCCATGATAACAAGAAAGGGGATCATTTTTCCTTCAAGGCACATTGGATTCATCTTGCATTTGGAAATAGTTAAGCTATGAATTACTAGAATTTCTGCAGACTTAAGTGTGACAAACTTTAAAAAAAATCATTCCCTGTATCTCTCCTGAAATGGAAGATTCCAAGGAAGAGAATTAGATGTTTCTTTCCCAAAGGAATTGTTTTTTTAATGTTTTTTCTTTCAGTTTCAGGTTTAGTTCCATCAGGTTGACAGCAAAACTGTCTGATTTCTATTTAATAATTCATTCTCAAGGTCTCCATGCATTTTTATATCACAGTTTACACCTTCTTAACTTAGAAGGTGGCTGTTATCTACAAGCTACTAAGAGAACTGTGATGCTTAACAGTCATTAAGGCATCATGTATGTTTAAGAGCATTTCAAAGATCTGGTGTTATGCTTTTTCTAATGAATTAAAAGCCCAAAGTTCCGTCCCCTCACAACTGCAAATGCACAGATGACAGCTTTTTTATCCATTCTGAATCTGTGTTTGGGTTACTACTCTTGAACTGAAGAAGTTTGCATGCCCAGTTCTTCCAAGAAGGGGACCTTCATGAGTCTTGAATTTGTATCATGAAATCATGATATAAATGACTGTTTGGCCGTTGACCTCAGGCAGACCCACATTCCCCCCCTCCTTTTTGCTGTTCCTGCCTCTCTGAGCAGCCATACCACTAAAGCTATGACTGTAACCATTTAACAGTCAGACCAGTCACGGCAGTTACCGTTAAGGCTGCAAAAACTGGAAGCAGCAAGAAAAACTTTGTCTTGGGTTTACCAAACAGTCAGAAAGTATTTTTATGGGGTTCTGATGCATCTATACTTTTTAAGTTTGGTATCCCTTTCAGTTATGAGAATTGTGAGGTTTTTCGAGGGGGTTTTAGCTGGGGTTTTGTATTTCTTTCATCTTGTAGAGCTGTCTTCACAGGTTATTGGCATGAACGAGATACTACCAGGTGTAGTCTTTCCAAATATGGCTGCCGTTGTTTTAATTAGTGTCTGAGGGTATTTAGAAGACTTAGTTTGAAACGAGCCTTACCTTTCCGACTATTTCTGCCCAGCCGATGAAGCATTTTAATCCATTTGTGCTTTCAAACTAAGGTAGTCATCCTTCACATCAAAATATCTGCACCTTATCAAGATCAAAGCTGTCCAAACTTGACTTTGCAACTACACAGATGGCTGTAAACATGACACCAGAATATTACTTTGGCTTCACTTGACAGAATTGAAAATTGTCCATGCAGAACTACCCAGAATTTGTAGAAAATGTTATTTGTAGTTTATTGTTTATGAATAAAGCAAAGAGATTAGAATTAATAGCGATCTATGTCAGTTTAAAGAAAAATGTGTTATTTGCTTCATTTCCGTGTCTCACACAGAGAAATTGCTGAGCAGGAGTTGATCGCTATACAGGAGGAAGGGAATGCTTGTAGATTTTTCAGCCAATTTTAAGCATTTTTTAAATAATGTATTCATAGCTAGTACATGCAATAAATAATATGCACCATCATTAAAACAGGAGTTTTTTGAGTAGAGGCTTGGCCTTGTAAATGACAGCTTTCTAAATAAAATAAAAATTCGAAAAGGCCAGTATACTCTTGAAATCTTTATTTCAGAGCATATGACTTGAAGCATGATGTGCAGAAGACAATGTTTCCTTTATGTAGCTCAAACATTTGCATAGGAGCTTGCTGTTTTGTAAATTCCAAGCAGCATAAATATTGATATACCATGCTTAGCTTCCCACATACCTTCAATTTGGTTTTGTCTAAATTACAGAAAGGAAGGTACAACTGTGTGCACTGTTTAAAGGCATGTTTCTTTCTAACCTCTGCTTTCTGAAATCATTGTTATTCAGGTTCTTCCACCTCACCACCCCGCCCCCGCCGTCTCTATGTGAGCATCCACACACACATGCACACTCCAGTCTATCTATCTGTGTAACAGTTTCTAAACATTCAGCATCCTGTTTTGTAACTGTGTAAGATGTACTGTAAAGATCAATGATAGAAAGATTGTTGGAGGATTTTGAAGGGAAAGTACTTACGTGTTTTTGTTGGGTATTTTGCATAGTAGTGAAACCATTTACATGGGCTTCATACACAAATAACCCCTAAATAAAGCACTTTAGCCTGATGGAAGGAAAAAGCCCTCCTAAATCAGAACTACCAAAAACAGTCCGTAAAAGAAAGAACATAAAATGCTTCAAATTATGAAGGAGTTATATCAACTGGTTAATTGCAGTTGAGAAATAAGTACATTCCAAATGCTGGGATGTCTCCTTGGTGCTACATGTTTAGGGAAGAAATATTAGTTTTATTGCACTGTTTCTAATGAAAGGACTATATCTGCATTTTTTTTTTCCTGAGTACTGGCAAAAGACATTGAAAGATGAAGTGTCAAATTATTTTCCCCCCCTCAAAACACTGCATACCCATGAGAAGTGATTTTGTTGTTGTTGTTGTTGTTGTAGGGTAAATAGAATGAATTATATCACAGCCGTGCTTTGCAGCAGATGGGTAATAAAGTCTTCAGCAGAACAAACCTGCCCTGTTCAGTGTGCCGAGTGCTACTAAACAAATAATCAGTCAGATGCATACGGGGTTGGCCAACAGGAATTGGGAATTACAGTTTGCAACACAAAAACACCTACTTTGAATCAAGAGAGAAAGTAAATTGGGTGACTGTAGAGTTTCCATTTCGCATATACAGGTGACTTATTTGGCTGTTTTCCTACTAAAAGAAAAATGACCTTATCTTTTAACAGAAATTTGCAGTCTGTACTACCAGAAGAATCAATATGTACTAAAACAAAAAAATGCTGCCTTATCATTTATTAAAAAAACCAAACAACCGAAGATTTATAACAGACCAGTTTAGTGAAAATATCAGCTATCTGTTACAATTCAGTATCTACTACTTAAGCTTCTATTTCTTTCAAAGACATTTTTAAAAAATTATCTGATATTTTGTTTCCCTCACAAGGTGTAGAAGGACCTTTTTGATTGTACAAAAAAATAAAATGTTGCTCTCTGCTCATTCGATCTTTATGTCCCTTCTTATCAAATAAGTAACCAGTGTTTGCTCAGTTTGGCTTCTGTGTTGATAGCAAGCAGTCCTAAAAAAATAGCTTGCATTAAAGCTCCACCCTGAACATTGTGTGAGATCAAAAGCAAAAGGATGAGGTGAGAAGAAACTAGTGACAAGCACTAATGTAAAATTGTACTAATGTAAAACAAACATCTGGAGTAACAGAGAAGTTTCTTCTTTTCTTATTTCATTTATATAAAAGGTCTTTAGATTGTTGCCTATAATAGTGGAAGCTACAAAAAGATGGAAGGATAGATGTATGACTGCCAAACTGATGATTTTCGGGAACTTCTGGCTTCAAGACATGAGCAGTACTAAACCACAGACATTTTTCTTCGTTTGTTCTTCCTAGCAAATATTTTAAGATATGTTGGGAAGAGCAGCATTTGGAAGACAAAAAAATGTTGCTAACAAGAGATAATAATCTTAAAAACAAAGGCATATGAAGTAAAATCAAGTAGGATACAACGCTTATGCAAATTAAGCAGAATTTCAGTGAGGATATGTAGCCAAAATGAAGAATATAAGCTGCCATACAAATAATCTTCCCCAAAGAGATAGCTGCATACTGGGTACAGAAAACAGATGATAAAGGTCAGTCGTCCACTGTCACTGGGAATTCAGGTAGTAAACACTGTATAATAAAGTTTTCTGAAGTATTCGAATTGCAGAGAAGCTCAGACTTCTTTTGTCATTTTTCTATGGTGCTAAGACAGTATGTTCTCTCACAGTATGTGTGTGCTTGGTAGAACAGCTCTTTTCTTTTTTTGGTGGGACAACCAAAACCAAACTGCTGCTTGAAATGGATTTTGAGGTATTCATAAGTCACGTTAAAGTAATTTTACAGGTTAGAACTAAAGTTGAATTCTTTCCTAAGATACCTAAAAATCCATTATCAGACCTAAAGAAAAGGGAGTTTTTTGATATATTCCCAACCTGTTATATTTTCTTTCTAGCCTGATGCAAAAATCCAAATTGTGACTTACGTAGCTAATCAGTCTATGTAATTGTCAAAGGAATATGTTTCAGTTTGCTAAGAATTTCATTCCAGGACAGGGAAAGTGGCATTCCAGGACCCAATAACCAGAAAACTCTTGTTCATTGTAGAGAAAAGGTATGACATTATGACCATATTCTCCATGATATGTTTCTCCAGTGCTTTGGTTTTGCACGTTTTTAAAGCTAGAAAATATGTTTACCAAAGGAAGAAACAATAGAAGATTATCAGTTAGGGTGGGAAGGTACGCTGTTTCTTTGCATCTGCTCTTTTTTTCTCTTGCCTTCCTTTGACAAACAGTAGAGGAGGGCTGCCTGGCTCAAGACCTGGCATTCCAGCTCTCAAGCTAAACAACCTCTAATAGCTCTGCCTCTCAAAGTCAAAATATTGATTGGGGAAACTCTGAATAAAGCACTTCAGAATAGGACTGAGCAGAGAGCATCTGTGATTGAAAACAAGTGCCCTTATTAGTTCTTTCATGGGAACTAACCTACAGGAGATTTTATTGCTCAGCTATCAAATCAGCATTACTATCCACATTCCTCCCCACCCCCCACACCAGTTTAGAGTTTGGATTACATCCCACAGTCTAGCCGTTGAAAGAAAAATTATGCCATTTTAGCATCAGATGAACACCTTACTTCCCTGTAGGAATTGGTCTGCCACATCTTAAGACACAGTCTGCACTTTCTATTATGTACTGGCAACACAAGGAGTATGCAGTTTGCTTTTCCAGAAGACACTTCATTCAGTCACTCACCCGCTACTTAGAGCAGTAAAAAACCAGAATAGCCAGGATGCACCGGCTTCTGATGAATTACTTAACTAGAAGAGACCTTAAGCAGTAATCTATAAAAGAATTTTTTCTTTCTTTTAAAAATTACGGTTTCAGAGACTGAGAAGTTTTATCCAAAAATCATTGAAAAATTTTGTTATTTGCAAGCATTCCAACATGAAAGCATGAAATATAAGCATCATAGCTATTGAGGTATTAATCTGCTGATTTCAAGGATGCTTACCTCATATATCAGATACAGACACTGAAATAACAGTCACAATGTAGAAGTAGATGAAATTTTTGCCTCTGAAACACATCACCTCAGTTCTCTACCATACAGCTTCTCATCCATGGCCAGGCAAAGTCCTTATGTGGTGGATGTGCTGTATCTTTCCTTACCTTCCTTTCTTTGTTCCTCAAACACATGCTGAAATAGAGGTATGAACAGCAGCAAAACCAACCAATTCTGTGCATTTGGGAAGAAGTGTAAGTAAAATGGTGGAGGTCTTGGCTGGAAACCAGAGTACATGGGGCACTACTCGGTACCTAAACAGCTTTAATGTTTCAGACGATGAGAGCTGTTTATTTGTCAGTGCAGACAGAAATAATACTTATTCGAATTTCTTCAGCTCATGATTTCTCTTATTGACCTGCTCAGTAAGAAGCGTGCTCAGATTCAGATAGCTGTATTTGGCTCCGTAAGGGAGAAAAAGATAATGATCCTTCTCACGTCACATTATTCCTAGTGTAATAAGAAAACTTATGCAGTCAAAAAGGTGTTAGCCCTCGTGGACCCAGTAGCTCTATCTCTAAAAACTGCTGTTGTCTGAGATGCTTAGGAACAGTGATTCTGTCTGAAGTGAGCTACTCACTGTAAATGAATGTCTTGAAATTTCACATGAGCTGCTGAGTCTCGTATTTTAATATGAACAGGAAGTTTAAAAGTTATTCCATTAATCAAGGATAAGGTTCCAAAAGTGCAACATGCAAAACTATGACTTCTAAAAGGAGACCCACTTATTTACTTATAAGAAATACTAACCAGGTGGTGATACTCAGCAACCAGCTATGTTGCCAAGAGATGTTGGGGCATGCTTGTTCAATGGGTATAAGCACAGCCATAATGAGATAATCACAGATAATCCTGAGGATTATCTCAGTATCAAGGTATGTATCAAATCTAAGCATCTCAAGATTTGGGATTCAGTTTAGAAAAGCAGAGAAGCACTAACAGGTGTTTTCTTGCTCTTTTAATTTTCTCTAGTATCCCTTCATTCTTCTATTTTGAGCCCATTCTCTCCTAACGTGGTTTGTAAGATGAAAGAGAGAGAGAAAGAATGTTATGTTGAGTTAGTTCTAGAAGTTTTGGCATTTAAAGCTGTTTCACCTTCTCTTTTTTCACTGGTAGGTTCCTCCTCTGCCACCATAACTTCTAAGGTCCAAAGTATTCACTGATTGTAAACAAACTTTGCTTGTATTCATGTGGCCTGGGTTTTGGTTGGATTTTTTTGGTTTGGTTTGGGTTTTTTTGGTTTGTTTTTTTGGGGGGCGTTGTTTTTTGGTTTTTTTTGGGGGGGGGTCAGAAAAGCAGTAAAAATTCTTGTACATATAACTACTTGTGCCTAAGATTTTTTATAAAACAGATATCATAAGTGAAGCAAATCTGAGAGGAAATTATTCCATTTATCAGGTGCCTTCATTCTTTTTACAGATAGGACAATAAGGAACTGAAAGCATGTCCAACCATGCAGCCACAAAGAGCAGCAAAGCTGACATTTCTGTCTTGACAAAGCCCACAGGGGTCATTTGCAAATTTGAACTAATTTCTGTAGGAATCATTAGAATGTCTTAAGACATAAAGCACATACAAAATTGAGAAGTCCTTGTTTTGGTTTGGTTAGGAGTTTCTTAAAAGAAGTAGGCTAATATGTCTTGTTGCTTTATCACTTGACAAAGCTGCATCTTTTGCTTCAAGCAGTGCTAGTTCAAGAATCAGAAACAAATTTGAAGCACAGAAGTCAGCGTTTGGAGCACGAAATGTGTTTGCTTAATAAAGCCTTCGTATAGCTCAACATTATTTTGTTACTCCTCTTACAAATTATTTGTCTTAGATGAGTGTGTTCTCAGAAATTAGAGGCTTTTCCCCATCATGTAATTAGTGTTTTAAAAATAAAGCCAGTTTTTTTTATGGTTTAGGAAGTGAGAGAAATACAAGCCATGTTTTTCTAATTATGAAGCTGCTGTAAAAATGCTCTATAAAACAGATGTACTTTGCAAATTAGAAGTTGGATTCAACCCTTATACTGCTTTAAGGTGGTTTCCATTTCATCCTGTAGCACAAATTGTGGCAGCTGAAATCAGGTATGATTTGAATGCGCCCTAAGACAATCCTACCTGTTTGTAAGACTTTTTTTTTTTTTTTTTTTTTTTTTAAAACTTGTATATCATTGTCCTGTTGCTTTCTAGTCTCTCTTGGCTGAAATAATTCATCTTTGCAATAACAGCTTGCAAGTTTTTGAAATGCTTACTGTTTCACTTCAGTTATTATATCATGATTTTTATTAATTAAACTGATACTAGGATTTTCCAACTGTTTAATGCTGCATTGCAATATGCCCACATACGGGTACTGGCTATTTTTTTTAGTTAGGTGATGAAACAGTGTAACCCAAAGGGTTTGCAGTGACTTCCCACGTTCCAGAACATTTTTGATAAACATATAAAACCTTCTGTTCTGTGACTTAATCCACTGAAACACAGGGACAAAAAGTGATTAAAAATTGAAATGCTGAGGAGTCTGGGTAACTTAGAGAATAAGAGGCTGGCTTTTTACATCCAAATTTCCTTTTGAGATTCAACCTCAGGTCTTAAAAGGAGTTATTTTCCTGGATTTCTTCAAATTCTGCTTAGCACTCAGTGACTCACGTTACAAGACCAGGACACCCACTTTGAGGTTCTTGGGGTCTAACTGGCATGTTCTCTTCGGTGAAGTCAGACAGCAAGATTAGGTAGTACGCTCATGATGACATGTCCTGCCAACATGAAACAGGTAGCCGCTGAAAATCTTTCTGACCCCTTTTCACATTTTTCAAACTACATTTTAAGCTATTTTTTAATGCTTGTGAAAGATTGTGAAATATTTTGGATGGCAATAGAAGGGCATAGGCTATGATGGTGAGAGTTTCTCTTCACATTGAGTATGCTCTGGGGATACCACAGGAAGGATGTACGGGAAGTCTGGGGCTTGTACCATTCAAACTATGGCTTCTTTTCTGAAATATCAACAAAGATAACAAGTTTGTGGAATTCTTGTAGTGGTTCTGGGGGGCTTGACTGAGGCAGGCAATCCCCTTCAAGTAGCCTGAGAGTTGTTCAAGTGTCAATAACTTTTGTTCATAGTATTCTCTCTGCAAGTTCCCATGGGTTAAAGGGTTCTGAATTTCATTTTCATCTTACCTTGAGGATGGTTAGACCTTTGTGTTTGTTCAATAAGCCACAAAACCTCCTCAATATTGATAACTTAAACTTTCACAGTATTTTTCTCTCTAGGGGTTTCAGATACATCCAGTCTTTTTCTGTTGGCTAATTTCTGTAGTCTAGTATGCAGCTTTCTTTCTTTTCTTTTTCTCTAAATCAATGTCCCTTTAGGAGTTAAAGCAGAACATTCTTTAGTATACCATGAGAATTATCCATCTACCAATAGACTGATTTCACTACAGCTATTCATCCAAAAAATAATTCACTATTCTAGGCAACTTTAATTTTATATAAATACTTACTCTATTTCCACAAGAAGGAAACAGCTTCTTAAAACCTTTCATGCAGTAAGCAGCTACCTCCTCACCCAAAGTGAATATAATTATCTTATTTTCACATGTGGAAGAAATAAGGAATATTGATGTGACTAGGCAGATCCAAAGTCCTATGAGACTACAAGAAATATTTCCCTGACTTAAGTAAGAGTTGAGTGAGGCCCTCAGTAGCTTTCTCAAGATGTCAAAGAAGGTATGTAGTAAATACAGGCCTTTCTTTATTCATTTATTATATGTTCCCCTCTTGCCATTTAACTGTTCTCTAGTTTTACTCACAGTAAACTGAATGACAGTGTTTAGTACCATTTCACTAGTTTCAGTAGAGTTGAGTTGTATTTTAGCCGATGAGCTTGTTCCTCATATTTTTTTCCTTAATAAAACTCTGCAGTAGCTGAAAACAGACAAATCATAGTGAATGGGGATGTGCTTACAAGTGGACTGAACTTAGAAGAGATAAAACTGCTTAATAGCTCTTCCAAACTATTTCTTTATATGACAAATCTTATTTTGCAGTTAAAGTGCATTACGTGGCTTAAATGCATCCTCTTCTAACGTATGTTGACCGGAAACATACATAACATACTAGCTGTTACTATAGAATAACTCTTTTGAATAACTGGGTCTTCACAGAATGTCAGTATGACATCATCAGGTATTCTTCAGGTATGAAGATGACTTTGAGCTTTTATTACCCAGAAATAAACTAAAAATGTTCTACTCACTTTTTGGAAGACTAAATGGTTAGTTTAAGATTACCAGAATTTTGCTATTAACTTGCAAATGGAGCTATATGTTTTTCCTGTGTAACTTGTAATAAATTTTGCTATTAGTATTGTATACATTGTACTTGTATGTGCTACTATTGTCTGTACTTGTAATTAATATCTAATTTTGGTGCAGATCCATCATTCAGCAGCTCTTAATCCAGAATAACAAAAAAAAAAAAGTCCAGCAATTCTGCTAATTTCAGCGACTATTGAGTAAAAGTAACAATTTCACCAACTGCTGTATATGGAATTTTCACAAGGTGTGAGTTTAACATGGTTAATATATGCATTTCACTTATAGGTGTGTACGTGAGTTCTCAGTGGACATAGAAAGAAGCTGTTTAAAAATTCTCTGTAATCACAAGGTCCAAATTGGGTAGAACCAGTGTAAGAAATGTATATCAAATAAAAAATAAGAGTTATCATTGTCATTCTGTACAGGAAGCTTGTTGAATATATCCAATAGAAACAGGAAAAGTTTCTATTGAAGAAGGACTTATCTAGAAAAGTCCATCTGGATTTTATTGGAAGATTGAAAATATGACCGTTCATCTATTTAAATTCTCTACTTGTTTATGTTTTTGTTACATCATAAAAAAGGAACATGATCTCCAAGTGAGTATAGAATGAACCACCTTTTCCCTTCTCTGCTTTCCCAACCATCTTTACGTGCTTGAGTATGTTTTTCCTTAGTGTCAGAGCAACATTACTATGTAGAATCCACACTACCAGCAGAAGAATAATTTGTAAAATATAGTCAGAAGGCAAATAATGAGAAAAACTGACAAAGTGGAACTGTGTGGAGTTATATCATTTTCACTTTCTTCTTTTTTCTTTTTTTTTTTCATTTTGTTCTTCTTAGGAACTGTTCATTTCATCTTCTGTTTCATTTTTTTTTAGAAATTGTACTGGCAAAACAATTGGAGCTTTTAGATGTAATGCTGCTGCCATTAGTTTTGCAGTAAAAGAACTTTATTAATCCTGCTAAATATAAATTGTTATAAGATCAGAAATGTACTGATATACTTTGTTATTGTCCCTATAAAATGTGGGATATTTTTTTCCCCACTTTTTACTCCACTGGTGAATTGGAAGCTCTTTTCAGATGAGATGGGGAAGGTCACTTTTCCTCCCCTCATATTTAAGCAATTAAAACACGTATTCCCAAACGATAAGGCCTTTGTGGTAAATGCAGGAGGCTGGACCAGGTGACCCACTGTGGCACTGTCCAACCTGAATGATCCTAAATATTCTAAGACTTCTGTGCACAGTCTCAGTTCTAGGACACATTTCAGAATGCAATATAAGCTTGCAACCAGTTCTACTACATTGTCTAGTCATTGTACACTATACACTAAATAAATAGGCTTTTTAAAATACTTACATACAGATATATACACACAACACACATATTTGTTCCTATTTTCTTTCTCTGTGTTCCCAATCTAGTAAGAGGAGTTAAATTATTTAGTTTGGGTTGTTTTCCATGCATTTTACCTTTCCCTGAGCAGTAAGAGATATTGAGAGCTCAGTGATTAAAAAAAAAAAAAAGCCAAACTCTTCTTAAAAATCATGCAGCTTTAGACTGTCTGTTGAAGAAGAGCCTCTCAAAAACAGAGATTGTTAGGCCTGGAATTTGGTGTGTAGACACAATGTACTGTAAGGCTGTTCTGTGTATGATTGTTTACAAACTTTTTATATATTAACAAGATCTCTTTTTCAAAATACTTTTCTTCTGTGTGCATTAGGTTCCTGACCCTCACTGATGTACCTATAGACTCCATTTTGAACACTAAATTTTACAAAAGGGCAATATTCCTCTTGTAGCGTAACAAATTCAACTTTATGTATATTGACAGGGAAATACGTCACAAACCATTAGTCTCTTTCTGATTATAATTTTGCCACTGACTTTTTTCTGTGTTTTCACATGTTACTTACTGAAACTTATCTTCCTTGTCAGCAAAATTAGAAGATTCTCTGCTATTCCCAGGACTGGCCATAATTCATAAGAATTTGCAAAATATTTTGACAGAATTATTACATTGTTTTTACTTTACTAATTAGAGGTATCATCTATAGGATATTAATAATGAGCTGTTTCTGTAAAGTCAGAAGTTACCATTTATTACACCTTAATTCTTCCCGTGCCCTGTGCAGTTGCAACAAGGATCCAATAGAGCAGCAACATAATTGCACTTTGGGCGTCCACTGTCCGCCTTCTTGCATTGTTAAAGTGAAAGACATTGCAGTAAGTAGCTTGGCCCGGGAGCACACATAGTCTTGAGCACTCAAGTTGTTTGGTTGGTAGTAGCATTTTATAATTGAGTGAACTTGTGTAACCCTCTGCATTTCAGTTTGCTTTTTTGTAAAACAAGAAGTGATAAATATTCTGCAGTCCTGAGGAACAGTGCAACAAATTCTTTTGATAAGATAGTACTAGTAACAGCCCGTACACATTGATTCTTAATGTTGACTATTTTAAGTACAAACCTTAGTTTCTGACTTGCTAAGAAATCAGTAGACTTGATAGTTAATTTTGTTCTTTGAGAGTTTTGCTGTCATCTTTACTGGTTGGCTTTTGATCTGATCTTAGGGACAAATAGAGTAATCTGAAAATACATTATTCTGTAGACTGTGTTACAGGGATTAAAATGTATATGTACTTATTGATTTGCTTCACATTAATGGGTTTCTGTGGCTTCTGATGGATATGTCATGGATTAAAATTTTTACACTACACAAACAGCAATAGAACATTATTCCTTCCATTCTATTTTGAATCCTTTATGATAAAATACATGCTTTATGCCTCATTTGCTCCAAAATTTATTTTATTGTAGTGTTTAATTAATGAGTAATTCTGCCATTTGTGGCAAATGGCCAAAACATTATCTTCTATTTTTAGACTGCCACGGTTTAGACAAAGTAGATTAGGCAGAATTTACCAATCTAGCATATTCATTAACAGTTTGTGGAAATTGGTGGAGATTTTTCCTTGAGTCTAAGACATTTTTTATAGATGTTAAGTATTTTGAATAGAAAATAACTATGTGGCTGAATTTAAAACTAAAAAAAAAGAGAAAGTCTACACTTTTTAATGTAGGAGTAAACCTTCACAGTGTTTTAATGAACAAACAGAAATAAAACAGGTATTGTCCCTTGAGATGCTCTTAAATCAGTCATACTGCTAAACAGCTTTTAAGGGATTCCAGCACTAAATCCCATATAGATAGCAAGAAATGTTTACTTGAGGCAGAAAAGCTTCAGTAATGCTGCATTTTGGTACCAAAATAAAGAGATTTTTCTTTTTTCTTTCCCAGGCAGCTTGCCTTTGGTGAACAAGCAAGCTTAGTAGAGATCAACTGTTGTAGGCTTTTCAGAACTTTTCTCATTCTGGTGCCAGGGTGCAAGTGGGCGGTACAGGGCTGCACAGGACATAGCAGGTTTTGTTAAAGATACATAAGTATGGAAACAACAATTCATTGCTAGTGTTTGTTATTTACTCCTCTAAATACAGTTAGCACCCAGAGGTTTCAAGGCAAAGAATATGCATTTCTAAAATGTCTCTTCCTTATTTATGCTGTGGCTACCACGTTTGTATAAACAGAAAATTACTCCATTCATGCTTTATTAGCTCTTCTTTTGTACCACAGCCTTGACCCCAGTCATCATAAATTGAGAAATAGTGGGGAACTAATGGAGACAGATGGGAATATGGCTTGCCATTTACTCAAATTGGTAAAGTAATTAACCTCAAGGTGCTGGTTTGCAAGAAAAATTGTTGGAATATCTCAGGGCGCCGGTAAACAGACTCCTGCTTTAACCACTTCTGACAACTGCATCATAAACTAGACTTATTCTGTTCAATTGACCTGTCAACGTCTTGAGTCCAAATAAAGATTTGTATTACAATGCACTAGCTGAGAAGTGGAAGAACACTACCGCTGTTTCTTTTCAAATGGGTTGCTGTTCTCTCTCTGCTAGATAGGAGCTGGAATGTCATATATTCATTCTTCAGCCATTATATTCCTTAGAAATCTTCCATTACTGATTGTGTGACAGCTTTGTGACAGCAGATGGTAGTCATTTGGCTTGAGAAAATGAAATGAAAAAACATGGGCCAGACTGACTGGGCTCATTTAGAACAGCAGTGGACAGAGGCCAGATCGAGTTTTTATTTATCGAGGGACATCATGTAATGAAGCCAGTTTCTTTTATTTTTTCCCCTTTCTCTTTTCCCCCCCTGCAGATTGGGTGAATGAGGTAGATTTTCAACATATTAGTACATAAATCAAAGGCAGTCTTGTAAACAGGAATATTTTATCAAAAAGCCCTCTTCCACGTGACAGCTTTCAAATTCTTCTAAGTTCTTTCCTCATCTATTTTGTTATTCCCCCCTCTCAATTTAATGGAAGCATCTTTTAGATTTATTTTGTACACATTATCAGCTGGAATATTATTTTTTCAAACAGCAAGTTAAATCTTCAGGGGACATTTTGTAAGTTGGCTTACATGGATTCAGCTCAGTAACTGGAAGAGTTTTGATCATTCAAGCTCATGAAGTTCTTTATTTCATATGTTTCGATTTGCAATTGAAGCAGCCATGACAAAAAAAAAAAAAAGGGGGTGTTTTTGATATTGTCATAAAATGTATCTGGAAGGCATATGTCAAGGGAACATACAGAGTAATCTTCATCTACAGTAAATACAGCCATTCAAGACAGATGAAAACTGGAAACATAGTATGGTATCTCAGTTTGATGAAAACTCAATCGGTTCAGAAGCATTCAAGGAGCACTCATTCGTAACTTCTGCTCCCCTAATTTATCCACAGATGCCTACAATGGCATCCAGTAATGCCTTGCTGCATGATGCTGATTCAGTGCCATTATGACCACAGTAATTTAAACAATTTCTTTAGGTAGTTGTTTTTATGAATTTCAGGATTTTAGGAAACTAACATAGTTCCAGGTGAGTGGAATAATAGATTTTAAAATACATTTATTGTTCTCAAATATAAATTTGTCAGTAAATAATAATTTTCCTAATAATGCTGCCTAAAATTAAATTCTCAGTTGGCATTGTGATTTAATAGTTCATGCATTTTATATTCAAGGTAGTCTTCTTTGAAATGTGTTATGAGTTCAGAGACTGTGCCAAGGATAATTTGTCAGTGTCACCTGCACTGGTGCATTTCCATCATTGGATTAAAGATTTGTTAATGTGTAATTGATAAAGAAAACACCAAGCAGCATTTTGCAATGATAGGTAGTGGTTTAGAATAGCATTTTATATTTTCTCCTGACAGGCATAACATTTTATGGGGTTTTTAAACCAATGTGTTCATACAGACAGAAATTTCATTGAGTTCTTTGATCAGTCATTCTCAGTAACTGTGTTGGTGAGTTCACAGCACCTAATCCATATTATCAGTCAGAGTCAGTGATTTTTAAATCTATGGTCAAATTATAGTCTCTTTCACAACCTCTCAAAAAAAGACACAACAACATGTGGAAAAGTGGATAAGCCAATAGCACTTGTAATTGAGGGGATAGAGTTCGGTAAATTTTTTAATTCTGAGAAGATATACAGGTTAAACATATTTGTTACCTGTGTTGTTTTCTTCTGGTTTTGAACATTTTAATTTATAATCAGACAAGAAGAACAGATGTAAGAGCTGTAATTTAATAATTTTATTGCTATCTTTGTATATTTTGAAGAATTAGGTATTGTACTCTTGGGAAGCCATATTTTATGCCTAGTTGGAAAAATGAATAATGTAATAATATGCAAAATGTGAAGTTTTAGAACTTCACTACTGAGTAAGGCATATAAACTAATGATCTAGTTAAAGTCCCTTGTGCACCATAATAAATACGGACTAAATTTGTCATTATAGCTTTAGACAGAGGTTTCAGGCTACAGATTTAATTATATCCTTTTTTAATATTCATACTTCTAAACTGCATAATTCCTTTCTACTGTAAAACTGAGTGCTATATTAAAACAAACAAAAATGGCAGATTACTAAATGGATATTAACGTGGAGTCAATAAGCATTTAATTTCTGTAGAGAACACAGCAAAAAAGAAGTGTAAGCTTTGTGTTGCTCAGATCTTTTCTCAGATGCCCATCATTTGTAGAGAGAGACTGCCTCCTGTTTTAATGCCGACTTTTGTTACAGAGGTTAATTAGTTATTTATGGAACTCATAAAGGACACAGGGGCAATACAGGCATACCTTTTGTTAGCCATTAAGAAACAATGATTATTGAAAAGCCTAATTTAGTCTCCATATGATACAAGAGTTAGCCGAGACTAGCTCATCTCACATTCAGTCAACGCTGCTTAATGGTGTCCAAATATTGATGACGATTAACAATGGCTGAATAAAATACCAACACATTAGAATGTTTATTCCATTCCTCCTATCTTTCTAATAAATACTCTATTGGCTTGAGTTTAAAGACTTTGTTTCCTTTACAGTATAGAGTTGACCAGTCTCAGATTAGGGTCATCAATTAAAGCTGAACTTAATAAACAAATAACTTTTCCATCCACTTTCATATTCCTGTAGGCACATGTTAAGTAAATGAAGAGAGAAAAGAAATATATCTAAATTAATGAGTCTTGTCCCATTCTTTCTCTTGGGAAGACCCTTAAATGCAACCAGAGCAATGAAGAAGTACAAAGGTAGCAACAACAAATGTGAAGATAAAAAGGAGGAAAAGCAATAACATGCATTTCAATGAGGGATAAGCAAAGAAGAAATAATATTTTATGGGGAACTAGAAGGAAAGTTCAAGCCAAACAATGAATTCGTCAGCATAGTTCCTAATAATTTACAATTTGGGTTGGCTCAGTTGGGATGAATGGGTTCCAAAGAGGCTAAGCAAGAACTGTGTAGTCCTTTGGGTAAAGTCACCATGGATAAGTCAGTCCCTTGTACACTGAATAAAATATTGAAGTTAGCTGATAGTTTTGAGCCAGTCAGATCCAGGGCTCAAAAATAAGTGTTTCATCTAGCAGACAGAGCTGGTGTTGGGTGTGAAAAAGGTGTTTATGACTTTCAAATCAATAATGAAGGTCTTTGATTTCTCACTGCCTGCCTAAATGATCCTATTTCTTGTTTTCCCTTTGCTTGCAAATGCAGTAGGTAAGAGCAAAGCTAATAGTTTCTGAAGAATAAAATTGCTTTTGTTAAAAAAGAAAAAAATCTATGGGCAATTGCAGCATATTTTTCATGTGGCTTTCAGATATGGATGGTGAATGATCTTGGGTTAGTTTTGCATTATTTTTTTCTATTATCTAGTATTGTAATTATTATTTCTCATCGTGCTTATCCATACTAAAATGCTTTTATTTTATCAGAGGGCATATTATAAACATTTTTACATATTTATACATTTTCTTATTATGCAAATTGCCAAGAGCTATCACAAAGGTGAAGGAGAGTTAAGAATAAAGGTAAGAGGACTTTTCTAGCAGACGGTCATTCAGTAGATGTACAAAGGACATATTTCTTCAGTCTCAGAATTAAATTGTTAAAGTCATCAGAGCATTTCTGTAGGGATATTACTAGCTGCTCCTGGGATGGGCTGAGGAAGGGGGGAAAAAAGCTGTTTTCAAGTTAGTTCCTTGATTTAGTTATCTGCTAAGGCTGGCTGAAATAGCAACATTTTCAGTGTTATTTTATGAATACAGTTTTTTCTTACTACTGAATTATCAGCATTGGTAATTCTGATCATATTCTCTTGATTTTTTTTTTAAATAAGCATTTTCCTATTATAGGGCTAAATATTATAATCATGTAGCCACATAAAAGTGCAATTGAAAGTTCAGAAATCATTTCAGAGTGCCTATGAAATGTTTCAAAACACTAGTGATATGGAAAGCTGCAAGTTTATATTTAATCAAAACCACGGTAATAGTCATGATCATGTTTACTGTGTCATTGCCTAATTTTTGACCAAGAAGGAGGTCAATTGTGCCAGACATTGGGTGAATGCAAAGCAACACAAAGGCATTTCCTGAGAACTTACAGTTTAAGTTGTAGGAAATGAAAAATTAGAATGAATATTTTGGCATGTTTTTGGGGGTATCAAACTTAGATGTCAAGGATCCCCCCAGCATGACTATTAAAATTGAAGAATTCTAACAAGAATTGAATCTATTTCTCAAGGATGAAAAGTGGCGTAAATTAGGGACAACAGATGACCAAGCAGTCATCTTATAGTCTACAGCTTAAAACATTTTAGAATTATTAACAAGCTTTTTTGAAGAGGCATCATGGCTTGCGATTTAAGAACTCCACCTTCTGTTGGCACTGCTCAATATATGAAAGCTTAAATATACATCATTTTGGCCATGTCTAGAGTTTGCAGACTTTTGGCAAAGGAAGTGAATTAAATGCAATTCATTATAAAGGTGGGCTTCAAATTGACACTACAATCTTCACATAACAAAGCTGTCCCATTTACAAAGTATGCAGGTACTATCACAGCAAGGACCATGGACCTGGCCTGACATACAGAAAGAGGATGTTATACTATTAGCCCAAAAGTGAGTAAAAAGAGCTATTTATTGCCCAGAGATTGTACTTAAGCATTAGAAAAGTGAATTTCATCTATTATGATCAGAGTCCATTCTAGCTCTCTCCTGTGTGGTAGCATATGCATGCCATGGGATATATATCGATTTTGAGGAGTTTCAAGATATTTTAGAATTTTTCTTAGACAGTAATATAAAGCACACTAAAATGTAACATAGTTTTCTTTTTCACTTTGGTTTACATTTGTTTCTCTTTGGTTTTATATCCTCTACGGTCTGCCTAATTTTTGTTTGTTTTCATGATTTTTTTTTCTGTTTTCTTACATTATGTTATCTTTCTGTATTTAGTTGTCGTGGTTTAACCCCAGCCAGCAACTAAGCACCACGCAGCCGCTCACTCACTTCTCCCCCTCACCCAGTGGGATGGGGGAGAGAATCGGGGGAAAAAAGTAAAACTCATGGGTTGAGATAAGAACGGTTTAATAGAACAGAAAAGAGGAAACTAATAATGATAATGGTAACACTAACAAAATGACAATAGTAATAATAAAAGGACTGGAATGTGCAAGTGATGCATAATGCAATTGCTCACCACCCACCGACCAAGGCCCAGTTAATCCCCGAGCGGCAAGCCCCACTCCCCCCAGTTTATATACTAGATGTGATGTCACACATGGCCCATTGGCCAGTTTGGGTCAGGTGTCCTGGCTGTGTCCCCTCCCAACTTCTTGTGCCCCTCCAGCTTTCTCGCTTGCTGGCCATGAGAAGCTAAAAAATCCTTGCCTTTAGACTAAACATTACTTAGCAACAACTGAAAACATCAGTGTGTTATCAACATTCTTCTCATACCAAACTCAAAAACATAGCACTGTACCAGCCACCAGGAAGACAATTAATTCTAACCCAGCTGCAAACAGGACATTAGTCTATACCGTGATTATGTGAGAATATACAAGTACAGGACAGAAAAAAAAAATTAATTCTAATTATCATGCCATTTTCTATTTCAATAGGAAAATCTGACATCTGGCATACCTCAAAAGTCAGAAGGAAATACTTAAGTGCATTTCTCCTCTGTGAAAAAATTAATTATTAATGTGTTCAGGCAATGCTAACACTGGTTCTGGTCTGAGATCAGCATGACATTTACTATGTTATTTTGTCTGGCTGGTTCTATTGGTTGATACTTATGATTTTCAATCAAAAAATAAAGCCTAACAATTTTTTAAGAGAGTGACTGTGGAAGCCGTGCTGAACATAGTCACCAACATAGGTTGGTGACTGTTTTCCTGACCAAGTCAAATGTCTGTCAACCAGAAAATAACTCTAAGTGTGCTGAACACGTTTAAACACTATCCCAGTGTTCCTCCCTGAGTGTCAGGTCTCTTCCAGGGTCACCTAATTAGAGTTGTTTATGACAGCCATTTGCCTCCACCTGTCCTGTTATTGATGGTATATAAACAGCTCTTCCTCGCATGCAACAATGCATCAGCCAGATAACCGTAGAAAAAGAGCTGAGCAAAGGGAGAGTGTCTCCAGTGCACTGACACACAGTAGAGTTACTCCAGCTTAGAGTACTTGGCATACTTTCCTAATAGTTACATTTCCACATGGCTTTATCTGACCATAAATACCATCTTCTAGAGCTATAGTGATTTTCTGGTAACTTTTCTTACTGCTCTTTGGAATGGAATGGAAGGAATGTCTCACCAATGAGCTCAAAAATACCTTGGTATTCAGTTAATAATGGTGATTCTGATATCCTGTTGCCAAGGTGTAACATCCCCAGTCTGTAGTGTTTCTCCTTAGGCATCCAGGGACAGTCAGATAAACTGTTCAATTCACAACAAACTCCTTGTGTGGATATTCTTTTAAGTCCCTTCTTAGGGTTAGCACTTTCTCATTTTGGTATTTAGCTTCAGGTATATGAAGTAGGATTGTGTAATGATCCCAGTATAGTCAAGGAGAGAGAAAGATAGGTTACAGGATTAAGAGCAGAAGCCTGTCTTGTGGTCTCTGCATCTTCCCTCTCTGTCCACTGATAAAGCCTAGGGAGCTGAGATGCCTAACTTCGATACTTAAAATCTGATGTTTATATTAGTCAGTATAAATTCCACTCCTTAGGTGTCCTTAGGGTCTTACTGCAAAATAGCTAGTCTGCTGAGAATTTGCACTTGTGCTCACTATAAACAAACATTCCTATCTACACAAGTACTGGTCTACTTAAAATGGTATGTTAGTGCCCTGTCCCTCAGGTGACAGTGGCAAGCCTGAGACTAAAAAGTCACTCATAAGCCTTGTTCTAATGTATCTTTCTCTGACAGAAGCCACAGGCGACAAGTCTGTGGGCACTAGAGGAAAGTGCCCACTTTCCACTTAGAGAGCATCATCCTATATTTTGTTTCAGCAGAGAGTCTTTCTCAACTGATAACAACATTTTCAGCAGAAATCAAGTGCACATCTTGTAAAATTGTCACCCAGGAGGTGCCATTTCATCGTTTAGGCACATCCTGTTTCCTAGTGTAACAGTAAGTGTAGCACAACTAAATGAAAAAAAAAAAAAAATGGCAGTTTGGTGTCAAAAAATGTACAAGATATCAGTTTGAGTAGTCCCTTTCCCAAAGAGGCAGGGAAGGATGCAAGAGGGAATAGTTTAAATAGGGAGAAATGTTCCCCTCTCAGCCACAATAAGCTGTCAGGTACTGAATCTGTGTTATTTTCAATTAGGCTTATATGATGCCTACGTATACAGGAGACATATGTCACTTTGCAAGAGACACTGTGAGCTCCCTAGGTTAACAAAGCCTCCAGTGCCATTGACTTAAGAAGCAGTCAAATAGCTCAGTATTATTACAGTTCTCATTTTAAAAGTACTTTTAGGTCTTGCTATTAAAATATTCTTCGTGCTAATGAGCCAGTGAGATGGAGTTTTACTAAGCTTCTCATATGTACATAAAAGAATGTCTTCATGTAAGAAAATACCCTGCAAACAATTATGTATGTGAGTAAATTTACTCTTGCCAGCAAACCCAAGGGCTTGATCAACTGAAGTCTAAAAAAATCAGCCCTAAAAATACTTCCTTTTAAAAGTCAAAATATGCTTAAATGAGTTCACTTAGCTTCATGAGTATGGGAGAAAATAATGACCACATGAAAAGCTTTAACAAAGAATACATTAATTGAAAATACATGAAATTTTGTCTTCTAAGAAGTTAGGTTTGAATCATTAAGTGCGTGTAATTTCATAAATATCATATGTAAGTGGGGCTCATTCCTGTGATTATTCTCTGTGGCATTCATTCTGTGGTGCTGCGTGAGTTGTTCTATACAGAACATCATCTCATTCAGCTAAATACTGACTGCTTGATTTTTTGTGCACTAAATAACTAAATAACAGCTTTCTACAGTGTTTGTCAAGCTCATGTGAATAATCCAAGCCAGTGTTCCTGGATCTTGAGGAATTTCTCAAGTTACAGGGGTTGGAGTGGCTAGTAGCTCATCTGCATGAGTCAGATGTCACCTGCTACAGATGAAAAAAAGGTCTTTTTGTATCTAAGGAAGAGAATTGTCCTTCTGCTTCACTGAGCTGAACTTTGTGTTTCAGTTCACATTTTAACATGACTCAAGACATGGAATCTGGCAGCTTCTTTATCATTTACCCACATTTTGCTTTTTCCCCATTCCCAAAACTGTCGTCTTTCTTCCCTCCACTAGAACAGACGTTGTTTTCACCTTTCTAGTTTGATCAGCTTGCAAGCAGATGTTCTTATGTAATTTTTAATTAATTGATTTCTTCCTTGGAGGGTTTTGGTTCGTCTGTTTTAAGAAGATACCTTAACTTTAAGGAAAAAAAAGAAGAAAAATGAAGCACATTTTCTTGTTGCCTTGTGCACTTCAAAATGAAAATATAGTAAAATATGTCAGTGAAATTAAAGCAACTCTTAAATTGGTAGAAACAGTTTATACATCATACCTACAAATACCTTAGCCAAAATGTATCCATTATATATGCCATTTGTATCAATGTCATTGCACCTCCCTGCTAGTTCCCCTTGTCCATCCTGACTTCAAGAGTTCCACAGTCCCACTCGTCTTCTCTTTCTGCCTCCAAAATGGAGAAGAGGAGGAATGGAGTTTGAGAAATAAAAGATGTCTGAAGGTAGTACTCTCCTCTGTTTCCTTTCTTCCTTTTTTTTTAGGCTTTTAACATTCTTTATTTTAGTCAACATTGAAGGAATGAGACTGTAATGAGAGGTAACATTAAGACCTTGATTCACTTAGCAGAAAGACAAGGGACAGTTTCTAGTGTTATATAGGCCCCCAAGATAATGCATTTTCCAAGCACAGAAAAGCCCTTTTCTGCTAAGGACTGTCAGGGGCCTTGTAGTTAGAAAAGTTAATCTCTTGTGGGCTATAATCTTCTGTTGCATCGCTTGGCCTGTGGACATATTTTCTCTTCAGTTCTTTGATCGTGCCAGTTAAATGGGCTGCCACCTCACCTGACTGCCAGCACCATCATCTTGTCAGAACTGCCCCAACTCGAGCCACCAGCCAAACCACTGATATGAGCACTCCCAGCTGTATTTCATTTAAGATGAACTTGGTTACTTAAACAGTGGAAATGGGTTTTGCCATCTCTCCTTAATTTAACTGAAATGCCTTTTAGGGAAAGTTAATTTGTTTTGCTATCATGATAGGAGAAGAATAATTTTGGCTGGAATGGGGCAGGGAGGGAGATAAGCAGCTAGAAGAAGTGGCCTTTCAGATAACAGAGCTGGGATTTAAAAAAAGATGTGTTCATCTTCTAACACAATGGATTATGTGTGATTACACTGTCCTAAAATATATAGAGATCTATAACAAGCTTATTTAGATGTTTGTGAGCCAGAGCTCTGATTGGGGTTCTCTAGCATTTTAAATGTGAAAGACTTCTGAAGGAAATAATTTTATAACAACAAGCATGATGTATGTCTGAAACTCTGCAAAACAAATTTGGGTACATATGTGTACCAGTCCAGACTGAAATGAAAAAGTCATCTAACGAGTCCTTTCACATCCACTTCAGGTTTGCTTCTATCAGCAATAAAGTGAGAACCCCAGGCCAGAGCAAATCAGTTTACATAAATGGCTAATAACAACCAACCCCTTCCCGGAACAATTTCAAGGTGCAGCAAAGAGAGAGGGTGCTCCTTTTCCCTTGAAGGCCTCCTTCACACTAGCTTTTCAGCCAAGATTGGACACATGATAAGTAGGAGCACTTTTACGCTGGAGCATCTTTTTACCCTGTCATAAGTATAATTGGATATAAGGTATCACGAGAGAAGAGAACTCCATTATGTGATGAGAGAATGAAGTATTTCCAGCACTAAAGCTATGCATCTCTGGACAGAAAGAAGCTAAAATGTTTCAGTCCCTAACTAAAACATGTAGAAACTTTGTCTTTGTAACTAAAATCCTTTTAGAAATCCCATCAGTACACATAAAACCTCTAGAATCTGTAACTTCACTATGTTTTTCCCCTTCTATGCCTTTAAAATATATAATCCTTTGTTTTATCTAAACTGTATTGAATCTCCCTGTTGCTGCTGAGGAAATGTATTTATCATCTTTGAAGTGTGTGTTATGTACCTGTTTGCCATTCCAGAGGGGAGTAATAAATAAAAGATAACTAATTGGTTAGTGGCTGATCTGACACAGAGGAGATACTGGGTCAGAGAGGACCAGTCCTACATAAATGGCCCTGGCAGCGTGAAGGGGTATAAGCTGCGTTTGGTTCCTGGACTTTTTGAGGATTGGTAGGAGAGATGTGCTGTGTATGTCGCACAATGACAATAGTGAGATTTCGTAACTCGGCTCCCCTGGATAACTAAATTTCACTGTATGATATACATTTATAGAGTAGGCAGTGAAGACATCTATGTACTTTAGATGTAAACAAAGAATATAACGAAGAAAGTTATATTGCCAGGATCACAGGGTAATTCAGGCTAGAGAGGACCTCAGGGAGGTTTCTGGCTGACCCTCAAAGCAGGGTCAGCTATGAGATCACGCCAGGTTATTTGACGTTTCATCCAATCTTGTCTTGAAAACCTTACATACCACATCTTGGCACCCTTTGCCACACTTAATTAACAATAATGAAAAATATATTTATTTGTCTTTACAAAAACCTGCTTTGGTTCACATGACACGCTTCATTGTTGCTCCTGAGACACAGCACTCTCCCTCAGAGTTTAGACAGGAATTTTTTGGAGGTCAGTCCTTCTATTTCCATGAAAACATCAGCAGAATTTGTGAAAAACCTGAGAAGGGAATACAGTTTGCAAAATGGCTTGTGCTGCCAGTGCATGTCTTGGGCTAAGTAAGTTTCTGATTAACTCTGAGCTCCAAGAGCAAGGTTCAAATTGTTTCCAAACCTCCCCATGATCTAGGATGTTTGGATCCAATAGCACAGATTTGGGCCAACCTATAATTCTGATATTGCAAATATGCTTCAGGCTCTGTAGCCTTTAAAGTCTGTTGGATGTATCTGAATTACTGATTTTCCTATCTAATTGCTTAGAGGGAACTAATTGAAATACAGCCCTAAATATGGACTTCATTTCTGCTATCACATTTCTACAGTGATTTTTCATTCTAATCTAGCAATTCTGGCAAGCTGATGCTGGACACATTTAAAATATGTCCTGTTTTTTATTTATTGCACTGTTGAATGTATAGTGGCAGAAAATGGGTAAGAGTTTAAGGCAGCAATTAATGTTTTAAAAGCAACAGAAAAGAGACAAAAAAGTTCGTATGGGGTGGGAGAAAGCAAGTTGAAAGAATTACTTTCCTTTTTGCCAGGTACCAGAATCTGCACTCAAATATTTCTAAGTCCTTCTGGTCCTATTAAATACCAAAAAAATGACACAGATACTGCTGAAGCAGCATTGGTTATTTTGCAATGCTTTACTTGGGTGCGTGAAAATAGACTTTACGTTATCCTGTGCTTATTGCTGGAATTCCTCTGTCAGCAGACAGGCTGAGGTTATAACAACTGTTTAAGATTTGAAATATTTTTGTTCAGAAATCTGACATGATTTGCTAGTTGTGACAACTGATTTGACAATGACCAGTGATTTAGGTCTACCTGTAATAAGTGAATTAATCTGAGTTAAAACATAGTGATCTGTCATGTTTAGAGATACCTCAACAGCTGGCTGACTTGTCCTCTGTCAAGCTAGTTTGTCCTGTGCAAATCTTCTGTCAAGTACGGAAAAGAACTGTTGAGAGAAAATTACATGGCAGTTTTAGAGTTAGTGATGAATTTTTCTCCCAACATACCAGCTGTGCCAGCAACACTATTTTTTGTGGCATTAATCAAATATCTTGCCTGCAGCACCTTCACTTTCCCAAAGGCTAGAAGATGAATCTGTCAAAAAATTTCACTGGGATTTGCCAAGAGCTTTTCCTAAGCTCAGGTACTAGTCCATGCACCTCAGAAGTTTGAATAAGGCTTTTAGGGATGTTGTTCTCAGAATTAAAACTCCTGTAGTGTGATTTTACCCTATACATGAATTCAAAGCCATCGTTACAGTGAACATGATGACATCAAGGATTCTGCCATAAGGCCAAGTACTCAAGCTTTATTAATGTGCTCCACTTGCTGACTTACAGCTCTGTGTTTATTTTTAGCTATAGTTCTGCAATTAGCAAAGTACAAGAACAATTGAAGGCCGCAGTGATCCAGCCACTTTTTCTGCAGATGGAAGAAATTGAGACAAGTTTAGGTTGATAAATACAAATATGTATTCTCTTCTTATATCAACTTATTGCATATTGTCATTAAAAGTATAAACTGTAGGAAATGCCAGATTACAGGTTTTCATAAATAAGAACTCTTTTGTTTTAAGCAACACAGAATAGAAATGTATTTTTATCATTCCTCATATTTTTAGTACTGCAATTTTAATTAAAAATTAGGAGACTATTTCTTATATGAGCATTGGGACCCATATGCAGCAATTAAGAGAAACAATAGACTCCTACTCGAGAGGAGAAACATTCTTTTACCTTTAGTTCATGTGCATGTATACCATTACATATGCTCAGTGACACAAATGTGTCCTAGGTGCTTTCATAGCTTAAAGGCTGCCAACAAAGTTAGGTTTACCTAGCACTCAAAAATTCCAAAATGCAGACATGTAGCACCATACAGTAGGTGGGATATTGAAATCCTCCCTGTAGGCATTCTGTCTTGGAGAAAAAAGGTTAAAGAAAAGAATTCTTCTGATTTGCTTTCTGAGCCATGCTGACCTGTGAGAAGCTGAAGAGGTGCATTCAGCTTAATAAGCGGAGGTGAGGTATCCTTCACCTGAGTGAGCCCATGCATTATGATCACATCTAGTTCCTAAGATTGCTTTATTTTTCCCACTTCCATTGGTTCTCCCATTCATAGATTGGCTTTCACATTACTCCTTCTCTTCCAGATAGTTCTTACAGGTACTGAAACATGTCTTTCACACTGGAATGAAGAGGAAGCAGTAGAATCAATTTAGTACAACTCTGTCTATCCCTGCTGGAGACCTCATGTAGACTCATAGCCTCTCTGGTTATGTCAAAGGCCTCTAATAAATGTAATGGTTAAAGCATGGCACTAGACTTTGGTACATAGCCCTCCTGAGCAAGGTCATTCTTCAGCAAGCCAACATTATCCCTTTGTCATGCTAAGGTCTGAAATCAGATTTGAAAGGACCTAGGCTGTGCTGATGTCTTTATCTGATTATCACTCCATTGGGTCAGGACTTTTAAGAGTCATTGGCCTTGGTTAACAACACTTTCCAAACTCTTTTTTCTGCTCCTGATTTTATTAGTCCCAGTTAGAGCCCCTGGAAGGGCTCCTGAGACTGGTTTTCTTTCATGACACCTTGAAGATCACAAAACCCTATACCTACTGTACGTTATCAATACTATAGTTTCAACAAACATGTTCTAAAGAGATTTTGATTCAGCTTCCTCCCTACAGTGAACACTGGACATAGGAAGCATTATGCATCTTTGAGGAACATTTTTATTTAAAAGTTGAATTTCCTTCAGAATTTGAATTTGTAATCTTTCTTCTGCAAAAAGTAAAGGCAATTTTAGAGGTGCACAGAGATAGTACTTAAACAACATTAAAAAGCACAGGCTGTAGCTGCAATTGTACTTTCAAATTCTCTGTGTTTCTCCATGCTCTGTGTGATAATGATTATGGTCTCCTTACATATTGAGGAAAGATAAGCCAGTATTTTAAAAGCTGGAAACAGAGACTATATCCAAAATATAGAAACTGCCTGGTTTTTTTTTTCTACCAAGTCCTAACAAATTGTGAAATGGTCTTACAAAACTTCTGTGTCCATAACCACTTGTAAATGATACCATATGTTCCTTTAATGCATAAGTAAATTAATATCAGGCACAAATCATTATCATCATTGTCATTGATAATAGAGTTCCTTCCACCAACATGAATAGCTGCAGAAATTCCTAATTCAGCATCAAATCCATTTTTTTCTGATGCCTGAATATTTTTGTTGATTTGCGTAACCTCATTAGCAAAGGCATTTGCATGAGTCTAACTAATATTTGAGAAATATTTACATATTACTGGATTGTTTTGAATGTGTTCAGAATTAATATGAAAAAGAACAACTCCAGAGAGATATCAAAGGTTATTGTGATTGAAGTTACTTTACAGTAATTTAAGTAGTTTTTATAACAGGTTAAAAGAGAGATTTAATTATGTTAGATAGGCTGCAGTACCAGAACTACTGTGCTAGATAATATTTGACATGTCTGTCTGCCAGCCTTCCTGTCTGTCTACCTGTCTGTCTTTTCTCAAGTGTTTCTGCCTGCAGAAGTACTTTTAAAATTGCAATAAAGAAATAGAGTGAGAGGTTTCTTAAATCATGCCGTTGTATATCCAAAAAGGTATATTATTTTGGATGTGGTGTATTTTACAATTTGACAAGTTGGAACTTTGTAAACTGACAATTGGGCACAGACGAAGGTATCCATTTATCTCATATATGTCTTGTTGAGGCAAAGCTGTCAGAAGAAATCTTATCACATGGTGCCCCATTTGTTTTCTGTAGTGATTTATGATGGTTTTGAAAAGGTCTTGTGATCCCATAGGCTGCCACGATTCTCTGACTCTTCTCTGTCAATGGATCAGATTTTTGACATTTTCTGAGAGCATTCAGAAAAGATTTGATAAATCAGCTTGTGCTGTTTATTTTAATTGATCTGAAGCCCATTCCTTCAAGAATTCATCAAACACTGTGACAGGGTCTGGGTGTGCTGCAGTGAAATGAAAGAACTGGGTTGGCCATGCTTCTGTGGTGATGATATAGATATTTTGTTGAAAGTTTATGCTCACAGACGAGAAGATGTCATAACTAATTTAGAATGTTGTAAATCTTTTGACGCAGATTCTAATTCATAAATCTCATCCATCACATGTGATTCATGAAACGATAGACAACCTTTGATGAGAGGGTACTTTTGTGTGTGTTCCAAGTTCTTTGCATTTTTTTTCCTCTTCAGAAATAAATCACTCCAGAACAACAGAATTCTGTTAAGAAAGTGGTGCTGTAAAGGTCTCTCATTCTTTTGCATCTGTTCTTCTTCTCATAAGGGGTAACATTTCTTCTCTTTAAGATGCAAATGAATAAAACTGTGTGTGTGCATGTGCTTCACTTTACAACGGAGAGAAAAATGTAACTGATTGCAGTGGTTCTGGTTGAGGAGTCATCACATTTGGCTGGTATAACCTGGGTCTCTTTTCTTCTCTCACAGGAACCTCCATCTGTTGAAAACATCACCACAAACACCTGTCCTGATCAACCACAGTCAGTGTCTTTGATCTCTTCACTCATTCCTGTTGCGCTTGGTTGGTAAACCTGTAAGGAGACCATTGCAGGATCTGAGCCTCTCTCTTATCAGCCAATCCACTCTTTTTCCTAAGTTGAGGCATTGCTGCTGAGTGGTGGCTGTGGATGGTCAAGGAGGGAATTTGTGGTGGTGTATTTGATCTCTCTAATTAAGGGAAATGAGCATGGGATGACTGATAAGCAGGCTGGCCTATCAGGCAATGAATGATAAATAAATAAATAAATAAATAAATGTCACTCAACAGTGTTGCCAAGAAAACTGCTGAGGACTGATATCAATCAATGTCTGTTTATCTGTCTAGGACTCTGTCTTCAGATATAAAGTTTAAGTAACTCCATACATTATCAGAATAATAAAGTAACAAAGCCAAGCATTCAAAAGTTAGGTAGTCTTAGAATTATGTTTGCCAGTGCAATATTCATTTGCCATCCTTCTGAATACACATTTTTATATTCTTCCTCAATGTCATGCTTGTGGTAAAACCAAATAGAGAACTGAGTGAACAATTATTCATTGTTCTTAGTTTATGCACAGAACCCAGGTGACTATTCTTTTCTTGCAATAATCTGTTTCACTTGCATTTTAACTTCTGCATGGAGTGAGGCTAGTGCCTCTTTTCAAGATGATAAGTTGCTACTTCTCTGCATTGCTTGTTTTCTCAGAAGTGCTAAATATGGGGCCCGTGGAAGAAAAGCATGATCAAGTTTGTGCTCAACACGGTGTATCAGACAATACAAGAGGATCCTTAGTGCAGATTTTAATGCTGAGTCTTTACTGAGTTCTTGTGAGTATGTGCAAATGGCAGTTTCAAAAATCTTATAACTCAGTCCGATATGCATTTGAAGAGATAATACGTTCTTTTCTGAAATGAAGACATACTTCTTCAAAATCCTGCTCCAGAAGAAGAAAGGTGCACCTCTTCAGTGAAACAATTAGTATTTTATAGAAATATATGCTCATATCAGTAACTCTATTTCCCCTTGCTATCTTTCTCGAAATTTTTCAAAACAGTTATGGCTGAAGGAAACATCAACCAAAGAAAATGCAGCCTGGAAAACTGGCTAAATGACTGTTTCTGGGATAGTTCACAATGGCTGGAATAGCAGCAAGTAACCATCACAGACTGAAGAATGGAATCTAAAGTGTTCACCATCCACTCTGTGCAGGGCTTTATAGGTCACTAATTTCTTTTTGCCATTTATTGCAGACCTCACTGTTGGTTACTGGAAAGGTCAACAGTTTCTCCTGCCATACATGGGTCAAGGAATTCGGAGTTATCTTTTTTTGCCTGGCATATTTCTGAGTTTATTTCCCTTACCTATGGCTTCTTTTGCATATGCTTAAGAAAAGGTTTGTCTGCTCACATGATTATGGATAGACGTGCAAATCAATTTTGAAGGCTCACTCTTTAAGCTGAGAGAGGAGCTATCAGCATGGCATGTTTTTTAATGCAGTTTTCTGCTCCTCCGCACAAAGAAGAAAAGCTTAAATTTTCTGCAGCACTGCAGTATCCCAGATGCCATCAAACAGGGAAGATTGAGGGCTAAGTAGGCATAATTTAAGGTGAGGGATTGAACATTTGGACTATGTGCTTTTCTTCTCCTCAAAATTCTCCTCTTTCTTTCATCCTATCCAACTTTGCCTCTCATTGCTCATTGGTTTTCTTCCTCTAGAGTAACAGTAGCATGAAAGCAGTTGTCTGTGTGCCTCATTCTCAGCTCTGCCATTCCATAGGCATCTTTCTTTAAAGACATTGAGATCCTAACTTAGTGTCATATTAGGCCAAGACTCAGCTGGCAGATTCAACTGCACTTAATCTTCCAACCATTTTGGTCCAGTCTATCCATGTTCAGTCTTGATGTACAACACCCTTGCTACTCCAGTGTGGGCTGTCTCCTTAACAGAAGCAATTGGCATTGCCAAAGTGTGTATACTGCTTGACCATTTTTCTTAGAAGAATAAATGTACATGAGAATTTAGAATGGACATTTCAAAGGGACAGAGCCACGATGCAAAAGCAGTCATAGAAAGCTGTTTAAAAGATACCCTGGACTCTCTAAGAGGGTGATTTTTAAAAGTGCTGGCAGCTCTTAGCACAGTCTTTAAAAGCCCAGTGCATTGCCAACAGGTGAACTTTTCCAGTATGTCTGTAATTCAAGGTTTTTATAAAATTGTTTTTTATTTGACCAACTGCCAACCTAATCAGTTGGTAATGAAGTTGACGTTTTAGCTGTGAGCTAAAGTAAGAGAGCAAGAGTCTCAAAGTCTGCAACAGTAGGATCAACTGATTTTTCAGTGTTACTTCTCCATCAAAGCAGCAAATAATTTGGAATTTAAATGAATGGTAGAATTAACAAGTTTTTCAAATTCTTCCAAGGGTGCTTGAGCTTCTAATCTCAGGGGTTTTTCACTCAAGATGGCTGAAAAAGAAATATGCTTTGAACATTGTTATTTTTAATCTCTAACAGTGTTCTCTGTTTCCTGCCACCACCACCACCACCAAAATATTGAGTGGCTTTCACTCTTCCCAAACTGTATTCTTTTTTAAGTGGTCATTGTAAATAAGTAACATTTAATAAAATGCATTCTGGAATAAACAGATCTGCCAATTTACTCCAGCTAGGGTCTGCTACTTATTTTAAAAAAAACAAATTATTCTGAATGCATATTAGAAAAGTGATTCTGTAGACATTTTGCAACAATGGGCAGTTCTCGGTTATTCCTTTTTTGCTCCACAGAAGCAACTACTGATAAGTCTCATCAAATGATGCTTCTCAATACAGCAGCCCTGGCAGTTTGTATTAGCCAAAGACACCGGGTTAGGTGTTGAGTGAGTTAAGAACACATACCCTTCCTAATTAATTTATTTTCCATATTGGCCTGCATTGGGCAGATGCTTTCATCCAACCTGAAAGGTACCATGGTAAGCAGGTGTTACAACAATCTTAGCCCAGAGGTATCCAAGTCTTTTTGCTTGGCAGCATTCCAGCTACAGACTGGAACTAGCTTTTGGAGAAGTTGTCACTGAGATTGATTGCATTTTGGCATTTCCATTGATTAATTATCTCTCCAATTCTTCACCATAGGCAACACCCTGAACTTTGAGACTATGCATTAAAGCTTACCGTGCTTGCGTTCATCAGTTTGAAACATTGTGGGATTTTGATAGGTCATATCTTACAGGAAGGGAGACAAAGGTGGTTAGATGTAGCCGTGCTGCTGTACTTCTTCACAGACCAAGGCAGGGTTTTCTTACTGAATTTGCAGCTAGCCTTCATAATTGCCAGTAGTGACATAAGTGGTCTTAATTCAACAACAATGAGAATTTATGGAGTTATGGCTGTTTGATCTGCTAGGAACCAGTTTATTCCTGACATTCTGTGAAGGGATGAAGGATTCAGGTTTTTAGTTTGTTTTTCTTTGCTGTATACAAAGATTAACACAGCTCAGCATAAAGGAATAGCACAGTACTTCTTATAAAAATTATGCTATTTCTTACAAACATAAATATGGAAAGATCCAGATAGAAAAGCAACACTTGTTATATGTTTACCATTCTAACCCAACTAAGAGATATTTATTTCAGCAGCCACTTGTAAAAACCTCTCTCTAACATTAATCTTGGGTCTTATACGAGTGGAGCAGTAGACTAACCAGCTTAATAAAAAGAGAGAGGATACACAAGTAATGGACAGGGCATTGCAGCCAGGTGTTATCAAATCATTCATTGCACTAAGTGCTCTCTCAAGTTCTGTTGTAAAAACAATTAAAGTACTGATGGCAGGCTTAAGTTACTTCAAATCATTTGGCAGAATTGATCCACAATTATCTTTGTAATCCCTGAAGCCCCAACCACTAAGTCCTCCATCCACTTTATATTTCCTACACACAGTTCTCATACCTGTCAGCTGCCATGCTCAATAGCCACTAGAACCAGCAACTTCACTGGACCCAAGAATTCCAAACTCTAAATCTGCTTGTGCTCTGAATACTCAAGTTCAAGTGTACAAAACACCTGTATGACAGTATAGGCATCAACTTTCAAGGAGCTTGTAGTTTGTAGTCATGATTGCTACGTATATGAGTGTGTGTGATTATGGAATAAGTGAGACATTGAATTAGGTGCTCTCTGTGGACACTTATTTAGTATTTGGAAGGGTGTTGTCTTCTATTTAGTGTCACGAGGCTTGCAGTCATTCTGCTTTTTAGGAAATGTTATGCTCATCTCTAATATGAATCTCAAAAAGAAATGGAAAAATGCCTTTAGTGGAGTTTTGTATGAGTTCTCCAAAATGTAATACAGACATTATTGTATCAGATGAGTAATTCATATGGTGTGGCACCTTTCCTCTGGCAGCTTAGAAATGCAACTCCCTTTGGCAGGGAAAATGTCAGTCCAAATGATTAGAGTTTAGCAGAGTTACATGTACCAGAGCACAAAACTGGACAATGGCAAGTGTTAGACAGCCTGAATTATAGGCAGTGATTTTTGTAATACCCATAATAATTTTGAGATTTGTGCCTCTCACATCATCATTCTAAAATCTGGAAGCCAGATTTTCTTCTGTGGCTGATGACATGAGGGAAGAGGCATGAGGTGCAGGAGAGGAAATTTTGCCTGACTTTTACCCTCTGGATGTTAGACCAGAATGTGCCCACAGCAGGTAATAATGGAAGAGGTGCCAGACGGCTTAGTGATGGTGGGATGAGTTGGTACATTACTTAACTGTGCCAATTTTGATCTATGAAGTCAAATCAGAATAGTCCCACTGGAAACCACTGTGGGAATCTCTGGCTGAAAAAATTTTTTCTTGTGCACACCCTGTGCAGTGTAAAGACGACAAAGCAAGGCCAATAACACACCCCTATTTCATGCAGAATTAACAGAGGCATCCATTTCAGTGTCACCAGCCCTGACCCTCAGATAGAAAGCGTTTTTAATTGCCTTCCTACTGTTAAAGCTTATCCCCACTTGTCTAGTCTCCCCAGTTCAGGCATCAGGCATCAATGCACTTTTGTTTGTTTTAATGCCAACATATTGAACCATTAGAACAGAAGGCACCACTTAGTCCATTACGCAGTCAATTTTCAGTTTAAATACCATTCTTGTAGGCTCTTAAGGGATTAGAATTGGTTTGAGTGGCACAGTGAGCTTTTTGGTCTCTATTGCACAAAACAGGGAGTTATTCTATCTCCTTGATAATAAGTTGCTCAGAGTAAGGGAAGAAAACAGAATTTCAGTTATTGAATATTTAATTCTGGACAGCAGTTTAATCAGAAGTGGGACTTGGGCAATTGCTCTAGCCCCCACCTAACATACTACAGTTTCAGTTCTTAGTATTCCTTAATTATCCCACTGAGATGTTTGAGGAGCAACTAGTAGTACATGAACTTGGCAAATCAGCTATTACCCAAGTAATGAAATACAAATACATATGTTGGACAATTCTGCAGGGAAATTGTCGAAGCTAGGATTCTCCATGGATTGTATTGGCCAAGAGAGAAAAAACAGGTGTTGTTATCAAAATTTGTATACAAACAATTTGACTAGAGTTTTAAAATAATGTGAAGCTTTTTTCCCCTTCAGCTAATTCCAGGAATGTCAGTTAATGTATGGAGAGCACCGACTGTCAAATAATGAATCTGTAATGGCTGTGGATTCACACAGTGACGTAGTTCTAAATATTCAAGGATTTTACATTAACATTATATCTAAGGATGCGTATCAACTTTGCATCTAACCTTAAACAAAGGAGAGTTCAGCTCTACTGAGAGAATTGATTTTATTCAACAGTAAGGCAAGGGAAATTAGTACATTCAATATTTGTAGAAAGAAAATAAGCAAAGCCCACAAGTCTAGGTGGTTTGAGATTGTTCTTTGTTTTAGTAATTATACCTTTATATGTTAGATCTCATATTTGCACTTTCAGAAGTATTCTAAATGGTTTATGCATCAATCACGTCCTGGACCTGCTGGATTTCTACACAGTTTTACAATGAACTTACAGACAAACTACTTCAAACTGAAAGCGAGTTTTAACTTTACAGCTGTAGCTATCTCATTCTGTCTGTCTGGGACATTAGAACAATTTAATTAGTAACCAAACGTCAGTTGCTTCTAGTTCATTTGCATGATATCTCAATGTGGTAATTTCTCAAATTAACATAATTTATTATTTAATCTGTCTTTGATTTCAGGGACAGAGTTGTTTGAATTATTTCATCTGAGGCCTTTTATTCACATGCAAGAGGACACAAATAGGAATACTTCATCAGGGTGCATTTACTAATGTTTACTGTAGAATGATAAGCCAATGTAAAGCTAGGAAAGCCTCCCAAGCCTCACAGACCTCCGTTTTGCCGTTAGCCGTACCAGTTTAAACAGTACGCTGCAAGAAATATCGACAGGTCAAGTACAGCAGAGAAGAGTGTGTGTCCCAGTGGCCTTTACACTGACAGTTTCTCCCACATTAAAGAGTTAACTAGCAGCCTACCAGCTCGGAGTGGAAGCTAATGAATGAAATGGAGATTGATATAGACTCTCTTTGGAGGTGCATCGATCTGTATCTTCTGAACTCAGCTTAGGAATTCTGCAGGCAGCATTGCATGAGTAACCCTGGCATGGTGCCCATTAGCAAATAACTCTTTTAATGTTTGTCTTCAATTGATTCGCTTATTGTTGTACTGACTACTATGTAGTTCTGCAAACTTTCTTGTATTTTGCCACTGTAGTAAGAAGTTATGTAAAGGTCTACAACAGGAATTTCATTTTAGAAGTACAAAACTGAAGCAAATTCTCAAGCAACTTTCTTGATCCTGTTTATTTCCTTCTCCTGATCCCCACCCCCCACCACAAATAGCATCAGGTCATTATTTAACTGAGATATGTAACTGCTACACACACCCAAAACCTGCAGATTTCAATAGTTTTATAAATCATTTTATTGTGCTGTCGAAGCTGATATCTCAGAGCAAGCAAAAGTAATATGCTCTTAACTGTGAAGTATTTCCATTTATTGCTTTAAATTGATACTGAATTATGGAAGTGTATGTAGGAATAATTTATTTTTTCTGATGGTTTCTAGCATGGAATGTACCAACATGTACCTTCCATGTTTTCTGCTTAGCAGTTCAGGAAAGGTTGGACCCTTGTTGAACAGCAGACAGAGAATTAATCTCCCAACTTCTTCTGTCTGAAAAGTAGTCATCTAGTTCAAGTCTAAGTCTAAATTGCTGTATAGTCAAAGAGGGAGGGCAATTTGCTCCTCCTGTCTTGAGCACCTGTGAGTAGTTGTCTCTAGTCTCTCTCCATCAGCTACAGGGGAAGCATGTACAACTAGCCTTGACTACATCTCAAGTTTTATGATATGAAACCTAAACAATATCTGTAGGTTGAATGCTTAACCATATATGGTTAAGGTTATGTTAAGGTAAGCAAATTTATGTATGCAAACAAGCTAGTGAAACCAACCAGAAATGATGACTTAATATTGCTGAGACAATAAAAATCTCAAAACTCTACACCACCTTCAAAGTCTCAGTAGAGACTTTTGGCTGTAGACTTCATCGTACAGAAAATTCAAATCTGGCTCATGGCTCTCCACATTTTATGTATGTAGATATCCATTTTCAAAGCATATAAAATTATAAAACTAAGAACTCTAAAAAGTTAGAAGCATTCAGATGTGATTTTTCTGTCTGCAACTGAATTAGGAGAGGTAGACAGAAGCCACTTACTGCATTTTACGGAAAAGTTTAAACCAAACACATTTAAGAATAAGCTACATTGTTCCATCCGTTCTCTTTTTCTGTCAAAAGTTTTCTGCCTATCTTTTGTTTTTCTTTGCACACTTTTGTTTTTCTGCCTGCAGTGTAGGCAGAGAGATCTTTTCATGGTAAAATAATTGTTTTGATTATAGGCTTGAATCAAGCATCTGTAAATCAATGTGGAACCTGATGTAAAACTATTGGTTCCTTTGAAATATTTTTTGTATTGAAAATCAAAATGAAAAAATTTTACAGAAGAATTTAAAATGATAAAATGAGAATTTTGAATAGAAAACTACTGAGAATTTGTGGTTATTCTTTTGATGGCTTTTCATCATTGACAGCAGTAATTGCCATCAGGTTGTTTTTTTCTTATTCATCATGTGTATCTTCTGAAACTCTGTTGCTTAGGTGTCTACTTAGAGTTGTAAGTATTATACTTTATTGATTTAGGAAGTATTAAGTAAAAACCATATTCTTGCAATCTAAGCACATCATTTATTACAATGATTATTGTTTAATTTCATTCCTGGAACTGCCTATTTTGATTAAGAAGTTTACATGATTAAAAAATCAGGAAATTTTAATTTGTACAGAAGTGCAGGTTTTCTTGTTCACTTTAACTCACACCTTACAGTAAAATGTGCCTTGATTTAATCCTTACACTTATAACTCCATTGACTTTGGGAAATTGTTTCTGACTTACACCATGGCAGATGAGAATCAGAATTAGGTCTGATACCAGCATATTTCTTAAGACAGAAGCAAAAGAATAATTATAAGTAGTTTTTGCCTTCTGAACCTAATCGGTTGTCATGCATGCTTGACATTATTCTATAAGCAAGGCCGCAGAAAATCAATACATCTTAGGCAAGGTTTAATTTATTTGTCGGTTCTTACAACTAATTACTTTCCTTTTCTGTTTGTTGATTTTCTTTTTAGCTTTTGCTCTCATGAATAGCTACAATTTTATCCTCTCATTGTAGCACAAACTACAAGAACTGTGATGTCATTATAATTTTTGTAAAAGATCAGGTGCATTAACAAACACAAAAATGTAAACTGTACCTTAAAAGAATTTGGCACAATAGAATCAAGCTTCTCTGACTCCCACCTTGGATGACACAATGTATTTTCTATTATAATATTTCTGTTTCTATTACAGCAGCACTTGCAGCCTCCAAATAGTCTTGGGTATCTTCATGCTAGACACTGTATGGTCACATTCTAACTTAAAGTCTCTCCTGTGATGATTTTATCATCAGAATAGAATAAACAGAAGTAGTATGAAGAAAAGTAATGCTGTCATTGTTCATAAGGAAATGAGTTACTGAGAAATGAAGCAAGGTACCCAAAGACACTTAAAAAGATTGCGATTTAGAAATTATTTATAAATCCTCAGGATAATACAGTATCCTGAATACCAAGACTAAGTTTTGAGTCTTGTACTGGGTGGTTTTCTTGTTGAGAATATTTTCAATTGCACCACAGTTCACATGTGTCCACTTTGTAAATAGCAGTAAAGCTAGCTTTCATGTGCTTGATCCTATTGTTCAGAGGTGCATAAATGTGGAAAGGAGGATACTCTTTTTGCAAGAAGTTTTAACTGAAAATGTAGATGGAGATTGCTTTTTTGTTGTATTGGGAAAGGTTGCATTTGGCTTAGCAATAATAACACTATGGTTCTACTGTAATTTAGTGTACTACCAGATCCCATTTCTTCCAGTTAGTCATCCCCATCTTTTCATGCATGCTTAGCCTGCTGCAATTCAAGGCATTGACTCCAGCACCATTTCAGTAAGTCATCATTGACAAACAGACAAGCTTTTCTCAGACTTAAATGGGATTTTAACTTGTTCTACCAGAATCATAAACATTTGTGACTACATGGCCAACTTCTAACAAAACTTTGTAAATAGGAATCTCTATATCACTGTCATCCTTACCAACACAAAGACATTTCAGCACAAAAGTTGAACTGTGCAAGACTCAAGTGAGGAAGTGGAGGGTGTATAACAGTAAGATCAGGCATTTCAAAGCGATTCTTTACACTGGTAATAGATATGGCAAATGTATGGATTTTGTTAGGATTCTTCTGACAGCCATGAACACAGATATATTTTACAGTAATGTAACTGTCCTAAATCTCTAGCAGGGAGTACAATGACTTCTAGTATTATTTTTCACCACACTGGCTACACTAAAGAAGCCATATTTGATTAATTTCTTGAAGTTATTTGGCTTTTTAAAAAAGGCTATGATAACCATTTAACCTTGGTTTAGTTCTAGTTGTTCAGCCAATGTTATACCTGATCCAAAAAACATCAGATCCCTAGACAAAGATAAATTACTGAAACAAATACACAAAAGGTCTTTTATATGTGTCTCACAATATTTGCTGTAGGATAGGCCTGTAAGAATATAACTCCGGGATTTGGGGCTATGTCTTTTTCTGATTTACTTGTATCTGTGTTTTTCTCTGTATGTTTATGTCAAGAGAGAATGGAAATTGTAGCAGACCTTCTAGCTTTATTTAATATACTTAGGTAAATCAGTCAAGATATCCTAAATAATGTTTTCATATGTTGCTGAAATAGCATATTTTGACTGAAATTTCACCATGCTTGACCTTTGCCTAGAGATCAAACATGAAAGCAGATTTCTTCAGAGCTACTTTTTAGTGACTCAACAGCTGGGGAAAATCAAGACTTGTCATCTGTTGTCAGTAAATTATTAAACCTTTCAACTTAAAAAAACCAATCATCTTGATAACCTTGATAATCAATGTAATAACTTATTAGGCTGAATTTTATTCTCTCAAATCTCACTCTAAAACATTTCTCTGGCTGTTAGCAAAGGCTGCAACCATGCAGTTGTAAGCACATGATCAGCAAACACATATAGAATGGAAATCATGAAGAGCATAGGAGGAGCTTTATTAGCTTCATTTTCTCTCTTCCTCATCTCTGAAATACAAAACACTTATTCTTGTCCAGTGCCTTAAATTACTTTATCTGATCTATAAACTTTAGTCAGGATTGGCCATCTTTATTCTAACACTTTGAGTTTGACATCTTTTACCCAACCCATCTGATTCTTCTCATCCTGCCACTGCAAGACAGGACATAACATGGTGAGTGCGTACAATCTCTCCTTCCCTTTTATGCTGTTATGGTTTATGAGCCATCTCAGATCTTTCACTTACATTTTGTTCTAGCAGCACGTTGCGTTGAGCCTCATATTTGCACTGGACACCAGATGCAAGTTGATATTTTTATAAAATCTATGTATACTTTGACTTCTAAATTCTCGACTTTTTCACTTTTAGTGTAAAACTGAGATTTCAGCAAGGTAGAAGGCAAAATCCATCAGAAGCCTTGCTTATATACCCGAAAAATGTGAGGGGGACACAGCATTCTGGAAATGTAGTTCAAATTATACTTCAGTTGTAGGGCAGGGAGTGTATAAGCTTCCCTCTGCCTAAGAATCCCTGGGGAAGCGACAGAGAGATTTTACCCTCTGCACTTCATCAGTGGACCTGCTCGGAGAATATTTCTTACTGACTCCCTCTTTCCACTACTGACGTCAAGAAAAGTGCATGCCCTTGCATGCACATGCAAATGTTTATACATAGATATCTCCTACCAACATAAAAGAGAAACAACCAAATTAATTTTTTTTTTTTTTTTCCCTGCTAGCTTTGGAACCTTTGGCCTAAATTTAGTCCATTTTTATCTACCTCTATCTTTAGCAGACAAAACATGCTTTAAAATCCTGTTTCTTTTGGAAAAAATACACCGTTTAGAAATGAAAGATGTAGTAAGTCACTGAAGATATGTTAAAATTCTCATACACCTAAGGTATGACCACGTATATCGGGGTACAGAGGACAATTTAGTATCAATGGAATTCTTTGATTAATCTCAAATTACACTGTGGCTTTGGTGAAGACTTTACATGTGGGATGCTGTTATGCTGACAAACAAGAAAGAGTTCAGCCAACACAGTTTCAGGATAGAGAGAGGAAGAGAGACTCTGCATGGCCACTCACGTTGCATAAATAGAACTACATGCTATGTACTGGGGCAACACTAAAGGAAGGGAGGCTTCCCTTCGTGCCCAGTCTATCCACATGTGATAAAAGCTTTTCCACTCTGAATTACTTTTTATGCCATAGGTCTACTTAGTTGGAACTATGGAACTAAAACTGCTTATTTTTATCTGTTAGAGAAGAAAAATAGTATACTTTGCATATAAATACAGAGGGACACATCTTAACACACACACATGCATGGATGCAATAGTATCATATGTATATCGTGTGTGTGCATGTATGTATCTGCAATCTCTGAATCACTTCCAAACCTATTTGTCTTTTTAAATAGATGGAATCTATATATTACTTTCCAAGTGCTATTATGTAAGTCCATTCAAGACACTTGCTGATAAACTATTATACTGCTCTACTGACTGTATCTGCTCTCTTAGATGCAGCCGCTTATGCAGTGATGAAGCTGCCTGGGGAAGGAAATCTTACCTAGAAGTGGGCTCAGTCACAGCTCCATGGTGACAGTTCTGCCCACATCTTGTAATTTCCTTCATCCTTGTATTTTCCTTCATTTTGTTGAAATGCATTAATTTAGTAAAAAAAAAAAAAAAAAAGAAGTGTGTGGTATGGGAGGCATTTCACATGAGAAGGTACCACCACTGATGTGCTCTGTTTTTACTGGATAAAGGTTCAAGTTTATTTGCTCTTCTCAGAAAATTGTCTTTGATACAGAAGTTTCATGTTAGTCCCTATGGGAAATTGTCCATAGTTTAAATCCATGTAGTTCAACACCCCTGGTGACGTTGCTCAGTATTCAGCTAGCTGTCAAGGGGACTGATTCACCTTTCTCCCAACAGCGGATAGTGAGAGGAGAGGTTGTTATTATCTTACCATTGCAGGAAGAATTCCATTGCATTTTGCTGCCCTATGTTGTAACACTAACCAAATATACTAGAGGCTGCCAACTGTCCTTCATCTGGATTCCACAAGCAGAAATGTGTATTCTTTCATTAAAAATGGACAGTGTGGAATGTTTTGGTGCATGGTATTTGCTCAGTTATTGCTCTGAATTACACTCAAATGCATGATTATAATTTACTATAATGTTTACAACCAAGGTTTTCATGTGGTTTTAATTTACATTGCAATTAAATGAGGACAGCATCAGACATCGGGGGTTAAGAGGTACCTTATCTACAAATCATAAAAATTGGTTAGCATTTGAAAACATCAAATTTATTTTAGGAGCCTGTTTATTTAAATAAAGATAGCAAAAACAGATAGAAGGTAGGAATGCTTATACTTGCTGATCTCTCATTGTACAGCTATACTGTTTTGCAGAAAGTTTTTACCCCAAGTAAATTTCTCATTTGTTTTTTTAGTGTTTGTGTTCAATAATTCATCGATTCCCAGCAGCAGGGAAGAGTGAGAGATTTATGGTGTATGATTGTGTCATGTCTTGTTTTATCATGTCGATAGATAGAAAATTGACCACAACTACAAAAGCCTATTTA
>NC_091487.1:29558521-29578521 GCF_947461875.1 Haliaeetus albicilla | reverse complement strand
CTGAAATTATCTGCTGTGTCTCTTTAGTTACACAGGAGTTTAAAATCATCTGAGTAATTCTCAAAGGTATGTAGACACCTAACTTACACTAGTCTTTTGAATGTTTTTATTGTTTTTATCAAATTCCTTTCTATTTAATCATATATTTGGGGATTTGTGATGCACAGAGCAGTAAATATTGGAATGCTTTTATCACAAGATCTTTCAGCTACAACTGCATAATATAAAAACTGTAGGTAGACATCATGAGATTTCTTCCTTTCCCTCTGTACATTTATCCTGGTTTCAGCTGGGTTAGAGTTAATTGTCTTCTTAGTAGCTGGTACAGTGCTATGGTTTTGAGTTCAGAATGAGAAGAATGTTGATAACACACTGATGTTTTCAGTTGTTGCTAAATAATATTTAGTCTAAAGTCAAGGATTTTTCAGCTTCTCATGCCCAGCCAGCAAGAAGGCTGGAGGGGCACAAGAAGTTGGGAGGGGACACAGCCAGGGCACCTGACCCAAACTGGCCAGCGGGGTATTCCATACCATGTGATGTCATGCCCAGTATATAAGCTGGGGGAGTGGGAGCAGGGGGATTGCCGCTTGGGGACTAACTGGGCGTCGATCGGCAGGGGTGAGCAATTGTACTGTGCATCATTTATATATTCCAATCCTTTTATTATTACTGTTGTCATTTTATTAGCGTTATCATTATTGTTATTAGTTTCTTATTTTCTGTTCTATTAAACCGTTCTTATCTCAACCCATGAGTTTTACTTCTTTTCCCGATTTCCTCCCCCATCCTACTGGGGCGGCGGGGGGGAGTGAGTGGCTGCGTGGAGCTCTAGTTGCTGGCTGGGGTTAAACCACGAAAACGTTACATCATCAACTCTCATTTCATGTGCTGTCTATTATAGTCTGAAGGTCTTCATAAGATCCTGTTAAATATATATGGGAAATAAATTATTAGGCTTCCTTTTTGTTTACCTTCTGCAGCTGGTTTCTCCAGAAAAGGAGATTCGGGGGGCGAGATGGGGGGCTTGGAAGCTTGAATTTCATGTTCTGCTCCAACTTTCTTTTGTGATCTGAGGAAAGCCATGGATAAGTTTCTGACTATTTCACATGTACAACAAAACCCCATAATGACTGTCTCCATTTTTGCCAAATAAAACAGGTGAGAGCGTAACAAGAAACATGTTCAGTTGGGCAACGTTAGCAAAGGGCCTCAACCTCTCAATTTGGGTGATAGAACATCTCTTTAAACTACTCAAGCAGGTCAGCCAAAACAACAGGTCAGGACTGCCTTTAGCTGGATGCTTGTGTTCATCAGTGGCTGCTGAGTGCAGGGAGAGTTCATCTGAAAAAAGAGCAAAGTTCTTGGAGAGTGGGATGTGACCTGAACGTAGAGCAGGTAACCACAGAGAATGGTGGGCGTTAAACTCTTTCAGTATAACCTTTAAGTGTTCCCCCTGAAAATTATGTCATGCTCTCTACCTTACTTTTCCTTTTCTAGTGGCTTACAACTTATTACCAGATTTGAGCAAAAAATATTACTTTTCCCTTAAAGATGACCTGTGCTTTTTAGACTGAGACTAAGACAATTTCCAGGTTTTCACTAAATAGAATATATTTTAAATTGTGGGTTTTGAACATTTTTGTAATCCTGAAGTGTATCACATTTTTGTGTTTTTTTCTCTATTTGTGCATGCTGTGGAGTTCCATGGCTGCTTGGAAGACTGTACATTCTGTGGCTTGTATATGATAGATTGAGTAGTTTCTCCCAGTATTTTGAGGGGAATTACAACAGTCCTTGTCCTTTGTGTAGTTTACATTTCTGTGCAGCAATGACTCATAATTTGCAGTGTGTTCACAGGCATACTGAAGTCTCAATGATATTCTCAGTTTTCAGACAGCAAATTAACTAATATCCTAAGATATATTTGATATTAACTGATTCTCTGGGTTATTATTTTAAAAACTTTAAATAATGTAATTATGCTTGCAAAAAGAGGTAATATGACTAAACTCAAGTTAAGAAATATAAAAGTCCTACTGCAGTGCGTTGAAACTTAAAATCTCACACATACATTTCACATATAAAGCTGTGCCCTACGTTACACTGTTCAGCAGTCGTAAACTGTCCTTTCACCTGTCAAGGTTAATTTACAGAAAGTGACCAATTTGTTTGTTCTGAAGTAGAGAAAAACTGTAAAGTTTTTCTTTCCTAAGAGGCTCGTGCACTATAAGCAAAATATTTGTTTCTAAACAGCAAGTTTTATTCCCATCTCTGATGAAACAAGAAAATAGCACCTCTTCACCTTTCAGATTGGCTCCTTCATATTATTCATGCTAGTCTTTTCTCACTAATTTTATGATTATAACGAGGCAATGGTGTGCTAGTTAGCACAGAATGACCTTCTAATTGAAAAGCTGTAAATTCAGTCTCAGCGGCCAGCACTGGCAGAAATTTAAATAAATAGGGCTGCAAAGTCCTTACAATGGGCTGGCCTCTTGACAAGGGTGCTACCAAAGTCCTAGTCACCTGTCATCTGGCGACTCTTTGTAACTCCTTGGTGTTAACTGTCTGTCTTGTTACATGTTACGTGTTACTTGCTACAAGTTAGGTTAGCATGAGAAGAACAAAGAGCAAGGACTCTTATTGGTTAAATGAGGATTTTGTATTTGAGTATCTTCAATACCTGATCTAATACTATACTTTATAAAGCAGCCTCTGAGTCACATAAGGCTTGCTGTTCAATTTCCAAATCATGATAAAAAGCTGGCCATACTGATGCACCAATAATTCCTGTCTCTTTATACAGTTTTTCTTGATCATAGTTTTAATGTTTGTGCATTTATTATTTGAAAGCACTAATAACATTGGTTTAATGAGATTTTCTTTCTGACAAGCACTTAAGATTGGTGCCCAGATACTACAGTGATAAGGTCTCTTTAAGTGTTAGGGAAGATGGATGGATAGTTGAGAGCAACTCTGAGAAATAGTGCAGCGTTCAGTATGTCTTAGAGATAGACAGTTTATGAAATGGTTACAGCACATTATCCTACCCACACATAAATAAATACCTCTCAGTATCTTGATGTTGGTGCTTGGCACTGTCTCACTAAAGTTCGTAACACTAGCTAACACTATATTAGCGGTAACTAATAAGAGTTGATAGTCTTGTATAATATAGAGCAGCTTTATGCTGTCAGTGTCATGCATCTTTATCAGGAGTACATCATACAGACAATGGAAATTTTCCATATCCTTTAAAGTTTTGCATTCTGTATATTTGGTTGTTAGACAAATAGAGCAAGCTTTGCTGACTTCATTTTCATTCTTGGCAGCATGTTTTTATCATAAGGCAGATAGTCATTAATTTACAGAATCAACGCTGGGAACAGCTTTTGTGATCTCATATTAAATTTTCCCCTGAATCCGCCCCTTGGCAAAAATTACTCACATCGTTAAAAAATATTTAATTAGGCTGTAGTTTATACCCAGCTCACTGGGGAAATGTTGGAATTAATATGATTTGCATGAATTCTGTTTCTCTTTTTCTGTTAGAGATTAGTTTTGAATTCAGTTCAGAGGGTCGCTGACACTGCCAAGGACTCACAATTGTGAAGGTCAAACAGGTAGCAAATACTTCCCCTGGGTAGCTTCCCTGAAAAGACAGCTCAAAATTGCTTTTAATTATGGGTTACCTAAAAGGCCACTTGCTGTTTTTATTTTTCCACAGATCTCTGAAATATTATGTGGCTGGAAGTTCTAGGTAGACCACATCAGTTCAAATCTAAAACAACCTAAGTCATTTTTTCACTTCTTTTTCTTTTCTTAAAAATGAGTAGCATACAACCCCCAAACAGAGATGCATGCATGCACACAAACAAGCATACATACGTATACGTATATGTTTAAACCAAGCTATTTTTGGTGTCCGTTCCTCTATTGCAGTGGGGGGAACCCAAAAATCTCTTTCTCTTTCCTAAGGTTTGGGGGGGGGGGGGGGGGGGAGTATTTTGTAAGGAAAAACATTTTCCTTCATAGCAATGCATCCACTGGCTTAATTATTCTTCACAAGATAAGATACAATGTTTAGTTATGCATTCTCTTGTTTATGATTTCAAGGGTTAGCAAAAACCCTGGGGATCCACAATCCTGTGCTTTTTAAAAAGATAATTTAATGGAAACTTTAATTAATAATCTAATCAATCAATTAATCTCTGTTACATAAGTGTTGAAATCTAATTCTTCTTCACAGCTCTATCTGTACAGAGAGAAATTAAATGGCTGCCCAGTTATCAGGATGATGGGGAACCATTACAGACACAAAGAAAAAGTGAAACTGTAATAGTTTTGTGAAGCTAGCACAGATAACATAATGCTAGCAAAGTACTCTTGAACTTGGGATAGATCACAATATGTCAGGGAGGTCAGCTGTTGTGCAGTTCATTTCAGAAGTTCATTTTTTCTTTAGATAAGAATGTAAGAACAGTCCTTCAAATAGTTGGGAGTTGACCCATTTGGTTTGTGGAAACTGACAATTACAGCGTATCAGTAGTCAAAAAAATCCTGTTAAAGAGTGAGCGTCACTTTGTGTTGACTTTTGCCTTGAGTTCAGAAAATGTAAACCATCTGCTTTATGAAATATGTGCAGACCACACCATGCTGTTGACTAGCCAACTGTTGATAAATAAATATTTATATATTGAGTGATTTATATAGGGCTTGTATCGGTACTGCAGAGGTGAGAGTCAGTTTGACCCTTATTTCTAGGACTGCAAGTCAATCCAACCTCTTTGGAGCCTGGAACTCTGCCAGAGGTGCCTGCAGTACTGCTGGCAATTTAATTGATAACAATGCAGATGAAGATTCGTTCATGCACAAACTCATCTCTAAAGCAGGCTCTGTGTATGTGTGTCTGTATGCTTCCAAATACTCTGAAAAATCCATTATGAGAGCCTTATGTGTAGGAAGGAGAATTAAATCATAGATAGGGCTGCATATGTGTTGTACAGCTTCTGTAGCCAAGCTTCTACTTTCTTTTGAAAAGTGAGTTCTTATAAGTTCAGTGTGTAAAAATACTTACAGGAGAGTTTTACAATTTAGTGAAGAGCTTTTTGCAGAGAAGTGTAAAAATAGAAACCAACTTTGAAAAAGGAAATTGAAAATTTGTGTATCCTTAGCAATGTTTTAAATATTTTGGGCTACATACCATGTGCTACAGTCAATGCAATCTGTACATCTAAACTCCTATCAAGTCTGCAATATAAGAATTTTATTACACGTTGACTAGAGACTGTACCTATAGGAAAATAAGATTTATGGGCAATTTTTGGACTGCAAAAGGCTAATTAGATATTTACATCAAGATCTCATTTAGCATCCTTTAGTTCTTTCCTACAGTAATAGAAAAGGCAAGGAACAAAATGTCATACTGAACTATCACTGAACCTAATTCCCTATCTCTTACATTCAGTGATTTACCATTTCTTTAAAGCAGTGTATTTTTCCTTTTATCTCTGGCATACTCATTTTCCATCCTTTCCCAAGATGCAAGTTCTGATGGCTCAATATTACACTCTTTTTGGCAAGGAAAGGCCACAGCTTTATTTGCAGCACAAATTTGTCCAAATACACTAGTATTAATTGTGCACACTATATACAAAAATAATAGCTTACCTTGCCAGCAGGCAAACTTTCCAGTCAGTGATTATAATACTCTTCCAACTGAAGAGTTTTGAATTTTCTTGCCTGCCAGTGAAAAACTGACCATTCCAACCTACAAGAGGATATTGCTCTAAAGAAGGCAAACCAGAATTTCTCACCCAAATTTGTAGTGACTGAGAAATTCGGTTATATTCATTTGCCTGCATCCTTATGCTACCCTTCTGCTCTTTTACCTTTTTCTCCCTTCTGTTCCTCAACTAGGCATCATTGTCCCTTGCAGTACCCAGTGACCATTAGTCCATGAATACATCATTCTGTTTGCATCTGATATAAAACACATGTATTATACAGCCAATATGATTTTAAACAACTTACAATAAAATGCTAACTTTGTTCTGAATAGAGGCTTAGGAAGTGCCAGTCAAGCATACAAGTTACTGTGTTAGTAAGTTGTAATACTACGACCATCGGATTCCAGCAGCAAGGCAACACCAAACAGTTTTCCAAGCAGACATTAAAAGCATGGCTACAGAACATCTCAGGTTTAAGACACTGTCATACCCAAAGTATGACAGAGACCATTTGTAAAGCCATTCTGTTCTTGTTTTGCTGTTTGGATTAGAGGCAGCTCTATGGATAGCTCTGTGGACACTGACCATGCAGAGAGTACTATTAACATGTGCAACTAGAGCAGTAGTTACAACTCAGGAAGATCTCAGAGTCACTATGGATAGTTCTCTGAAACTGTTAACTGAAGGTGCAGAAGCAGCGAAAACATTGAGCATCATGAGAAAGGATATTGAGGCCAAGACAGAGGGCATCATTCTGCCATTTCATGAAACCTTGATGTTCTCATGTCTTGAGTACCATGAGCAGTTCTGCTCCCTGCATCCAGGTAGGAATATAGTGGAGTTATAGTACAGAGAAGGGTAACTATAGTGGTCAAGGGGATCAAACAGCTGCATTACAAGGAGACAAGAGAAAGGCTCAGACTTTTCAATTTAGAAAGGAGAAGAGTAACAGGGCATCATGATCAAAGTTTGCAAAACTTTTATTCACAAAATCCTGCAGTACTAGAATTAGGAACCACTCATTGAATCTATGAGGAGAACGGTTAAAAATAGATATTTTTCTGGGATTGATGGGAGTCCACTTGTGCAAAAATGAACTAGACAGGTTCACAGACAACAAACACATAAACAAACACTAAATGGGATAGACAGGAATGTACTCTGTAATGTGCCTAATGCAACAGCTGTGAATATTGGGGAACCAGCGCTGAACATGGCCATGCTCACATACTTTGCATAATAGCAACTTCTAGTGCCACTGCTGGAGAGCGAACCCTGGGCTAGGTGAGCCACTGGTCTGACTCAGTAGGGCATTTCTCATGTTCTTATGTGCCTACCACTACTTAATTAATCCTCAGAATACACACGTGGGGTAAGAAAAGAATAGTATAGCCACTTAATATGAAAAGAATATGAGTCATTGTAGATTTATCTAAGGTGTGCAAAGTGAACACAGAAGTTCATATTCAGAAAGTTACGAGCCCAGACTTCCAGTCCCTTGACCTAATTACTCGGCTAAAATTCTTGCCTGTTAATATAATGGAGAAATGCATTTCAGCAGTTGTGGTGGGTTGACCCTGGCCAGTAGCCAAGCAGAGGGAACAGGAAATACAAAGGCTATCACTCACCACCTCCCACAAGAAGTTCAGTGTTCCATTAGGACCCCTGTGAGACATTTTAAGCCAGCTCAGTGTTTCTTGTCTGGTGCTAGGAATCGAAGTGAAACCATATAAGGGCAAGAAAATGTTTATCCATATTTTTTTTATTATTAATCTATTATTTTTTTCAAAACATGCTTCTTTCTTCATGAACATAAAATGCTATCAAGGCCTGACAATCAGGGAAAATGCTATCAAGGCCTCAGCCAGGGAAGTATTGGAGAATTTCTTAATTATTGATATGTTAGGTACTCTGAGTCTTCCCCTTTTATGTGACTGTTACATGACTACACAGTGATGGCTAGCAAGACAAACTAGTTCTTGGACATTCTCAGATCATAGCTGTACCCATAAACATAACATCTGATTCCTGTCAATCAGAAAAGCCTCTCTTGCTCTTCTTTCCTTCTTCTTCTCCTTCTTTTATGTTCCTATATGATACCCATTGAATCAACCCCATATTCAGAATGGGAGCAGTACAAGATAGATGCTGGACCCCAACAGAGCCTGTGCGCTGGCAGAACAGCAGGACTGTTCGAAGAAGTTACGAAAAGACCCTCACTGTGATTTGTAAGAGAGATACTGGCATGCATTAGCTGTGAGATGAAGAAAAATTAAAATAAAGGAACTATTTCATATATAAAAATATGAAAAAATATAATGAATAAGAGAAGGGGGAGAGCCTGAGAAATATATGCTTACTTATTACAAATGCTTGAAGTAGGGACCGTGTTTTGTGCATTTTACTGTCCAGTGGAGTCCCAACAGTGACTGGGTCGTGGATGTTTTAATCATACAAACAACTTTAGTTGGATGTAATTAGAGGATAAACTTAGTTTTCAAAACTAAGGTTAGTTGTCATATTCCTCACAAGATAAAGATTGCTCAGACTCTAAAACTCATATAGCTTTCTTTTATTCCCATTTTACTATTTTTTAGTTAATAGGTATTGTGAGTGATGCTGGAGGGAGAACTGAACTTCATGTGTTGGCCTTATTATCTTCTTGGTATTCACTGTTGCTCCACTCCTTAGATGCATCGTCAAAAAGGCAAGGAACTCTGCTGTTCTAAATAGTCAGTTTCATTTCTAAATGATTTAAATGAGAGAAAAATCATACAAGTAAATGTTCACAGTCACTTGAAGACATTAAAAAGGATCGAGTGGCTAGCTGTAAATTCAGCTAAGAAACGTACTTGTCACTTGCAATAGATGTAGACACTCAGGAAGCAGCAAAGTAAGGTTAAGCAGATAAAATACATATGACCCTTTATAATGTTTCGTTAGTTCAGATGTGTACAATCAGATTATACTTGATTTTTTTTATCTCCAGAAAGACAGTGGTACAAGGATCCTGGATTAACGCATATAGGTTTATGCAAGTATTAGCAGTGGGAAGAATTCCATAGTGTGAAGAACTAGAATTATTTTCCTGAGGTAGGAAGGATATTTATTTTCACTAAATATCAACTGAGGTACATAGCCAAGGTATAGCTAGCAAGTTGATTAACGGACACCTATATCTTTTGCTTTTCTTGTTTTATTGAATTTATTATCTGCATTACATTTATCATTCTCTCCCTAAAGCTCCACTTCTTTCCTTGGTCTTTTGCAGTTCTGTTTCTCAGTGGTCATATCCCTGATTGCTCCCTCTGTATCTCCTTTATTAGCTCTTGATTTCCCTCTGTTCTGCTGATGTTTCTCTTGAGTACAGCTCCATTTTCACCATTTACCTCTCATCTATTCCAAAGATTTCCATAGGCCTCTATAATTTTGAGTCTCACTTTTTTTCCTCCTGCTTCTCTGAGTATTCCCCTTCTTACTGAGCTTTGCAGCTGTATTTCAATCACCTCCTTCTGCATTTCTTGCCCATATCCCAGTCTAAGTAGAAGTGAACTTTTGGCCTACTATTTCCTGACATGTATTAGGTGATGTAACATGCAGACACTTAAGAAATTTCAGATACAAAACATATCTTCAAGTTCTAAAGGTGTCTTTTGTCTTTAGAACTGGGGACTTTTTGCAGTCAGTATGCGTCTCTGAGGCTGCAGAACCTTCTCCCTCCTGTCTGCTCTTCACTAGTGCTGAATACTGCAAAAGTACATATATAAAGTAGTTTTTATCCATTTGTCTTTCTCTCTCTCAACTTAAAATTCACTGCTATCCCATTATCCATATTCACTATCATGGTTTCATCTCCACGCGTTCCATAATACCTGCTATACAAGTTGGCTCTCCCTAAATCCAATTGCATTTTAGATATTATACCATCCAAAATTTGTCCTTTCATCTGTATCCATTTCACAATCATTTGGTTATCTATGACCTTCATTGCTTTAATCTTCCCCTCCTGATCCAACCTCAGTCTCAGTTTTTTTCTTCAGTCTGAGCAAAATGTGACTGTTACATTCTTTTCTTACCAACATATAAGCATCCCCAAATTCTTATTTTTCTGATAACTCTGCTTCACTTCCATTAGTTTCTCAGAGTAATCTCTCAGATTGCCTCCATTTCCTTTCCTGCTTTTGGCTTTCTGGTGCTTCCCATGCTGCCTCCAGTTCTTGGCAGAAGCATGCATGTCTCATTTGTTAGCTCTAGCATATCTTGCTCTTCTTCTTCAGACTGTTGCTCTCCTTCTTTAAAATACAAATGTTACCCATACTCTTCCACTCCAAAAATTCTTTTTCCAGAATAATGGAAATTTGTTTTTCTTACCTGGATTCAGTTATACAACACCAAGACTCCTTCATTTTACTATATCATTTATAATACATGCAGTGTTGCATAAATAATTAGTAAAGAAATCTAAAATTTTAAAAAGACAGCTTTAAAGAAAAACTAGGCATGAAAAGAATATGGGAGTTTACTTTGCCTTTCTACACTGTCATCCTACAAATTCTATATAGTTTCTATTTTTCTTGTTAAAGAAGAGAAAATGTAGATAGGTGAGCTAAATACCTATGTGCTGGTTTGGGGAATACAGCTTTATCAAATCCACAGACAATGTTTGAGAGAGTTTAGACGGGAAGGTTTAGAAGTCTGTGACAGGATAGTAACCTGCTACTGCTTTCCTTTAAGCAAAAGAAATAGATTGAGTTTTCCATGAATGTTTAATAAACAATGAAATGCTGAATGAAGTTACAATATAAGTCCTTCTAAAATTGGTATGTTTATTTCAGTAAAATTTGACACAATGTCTCTCATTTGAAAAGATGTATCATGTAGCATGCAGGTGTATCGTCGGTTAATCCTAAAGAATGTGCATCTCCAAAGGTCTTCACAATGTTTCGAGCATTTGTTCTTTTTTTTTCTCTTAACATGCCTGAAATGGAAATTCATCTGTGAACGACGGGTTTTATTCATGTTTTCACAGAAGCACATTTGCATGTCCTAGAAAAGAATCAATATTATGAATGAGAACTCTCCTCAAAAGTCTTTTAATTATATGTCTGTGTATCAATATGTAATATTTTATGTTTCCTCAGATTTTTTCTTCTTTTAGCTGACACAGGCAGACTTTGAAAGGAGTAAAATCAGCAATGTAACAACGAAATGCATGCAAACTTGTTAAATGTGATGGCAAAATAAAAAGCTTCAGTCAGTATGATCAGTTAAAAAAAAAAGGATAGCCAGAAAACTGTCTATCATGTGATGAAATTTGACAGTAGGGATTATGGCTTTGATGGACCAGAACAGCTAATAGAAGAAGCTGACATTTTTGAAACCCTGCTAATTAAGGGTTCCTTCCTTAATATTAAAATAAAGTCTTTGTCTGGGTTTTATGGTTGGAGAATCAGGTGTTTTCATTAATATATGCCAGTCAGTCTTAATAAGCTTGGAGGGCAGAGGAAGTTATTATTGAGTGACCTTCTACAAAATAAGCATGTTGCTAAGGGCTCTAACCCTGCCCTGTTCAGACTGATGAATCTCATTTCCAATGCAAAAGCTTCACAAGAAATCCAAGTATTCTCTGTGCAATCACAGAAAATAATCCTTGTGTCTCTTGTAATGTCCAGAATTGCCACTTACTATACTACTACTGTACAATGAATATTACAATACATATTATTTTTCTAGCACAATTGTCTACATTTCTGAATTGCCAAGAATAGAAAAACTTATTGTCAAGACACTTGTATTGAAAAGTCAGCTCATTTTAATACTTCTCAAATAGTCATCTACCCTGTTCATGAATTATAATGCACAGAATACATCTGACAATACTAGCTTTGAAAAAGAGATATGTCTGTATTATTACATATTCATTTTCAAATAGATTTCAAACAGATTTTAAACCATTCATTGAAATTCATTGAAATGATAAATTCACAGTTGGATTTTGATTGACTCTTAATCTAATTTTACATCTGATAAGTTTTCATCTTTTTTTTAGTAGTAATTTCAATTTTCTGTAGATTTTTCAAGCTAAGTGAAAGGGTGTGGTAAACTACTAAGACTCATCATATATTTGCTGATAGAAATTAGAAAATGAGCTAGTGAAGCAGATTAAGTAAATGCAGCATTGTAACTACTAGTGATGTGTCTCACATCAACTCTGTGTGGACTGGGCAATATCCAACAAGATATCCCAAGACTTTCTGTAGATGTTTACTTATGCTTTGTTGCTTTTTGCTTTCCTTTCTTTTCTCTCACTAGGTCAAGTCAGTACTCTAAATGGCTCTGTGAGATACTGCACTCATAATAAATACAGTGGGTAATGGATGAAATTCAAAGCAACACATCCAGTTTGCTGACACTATGCTAATAAAATAACATGGCTGCCAAGTAGAATGTCAGAGTTGGGAGAACATACATGCTCCCAGGCCACTGAGTGAGTCTCTAAAAGTTGAGTATTTAATAGGAAGCAATCAACTGCATCACATTTGCAGATCTCCTTCCTTTTATTGATGGCACAGCAGATGGATCTACTTTTTTCTTATCCAAACCAAACCAATCTATCACAATATGTAGAGTATTTGATAAAACTTATTCCAAACAGGTTTGTTTGTTTCTTTATTTACGTTTATGATCAGCCTAAATTGGCTTCAGAACTCAAACGCTGCAACAGAAGTAGATATACATACTCTTGGATAGTTCCTACCCTATATTGTTACATACATAAATACATTGTAAACCACTGAGACAGTTCAAACCAGTGCCAATGTTAGAAAAGACAAAACCGAAGCCCACATATTTCATTCCTGTCTAGGCATTTTGTTCCCAGGGCATTTTGACAGAGCATTATATGATAAAATAAAGTAAAATAAAGTAAAATAAAATAAAATAAAATAATGCCCTGGGAAACATAACCCATCTTAAAAAAGACCTACTATCCAATGCAATGTTAGAGTTATTTCTGAATGCCTAATGGATGCCACCTTTGAATACAGTAGCACCTTTTAGTCCAGTTAGTCTACCAAGTGCTTTCAATATGAAAAGCTGTCTGTATTCTGTTCCATTAAAGTCAAAGCCATCTATGCACCTTGGACTGTTTGTATCTCTACTTGATTTATGTATTTGCAGTTTGGGATTTTTGGCTACTTTATCCCTTGAGCATTTTTCTCCCAAATAAAAGTAACTTGATTTAGCTCTATAACTAACCTTGATCCTATTCAATTTAGACTACTCCATAGGGAAGGAAAAAGTAATAAGTGCAACATTTTTCTTAGAATATGTAAAACTGATCAAATTAAAATCCCCGCAGGTCTTTCTTGCTTCTTTGTGTTTGAGGGAAATGTGTGGGTGTGGCTGTGGATGTGGATGGTGGAGGTTGGGGAGCTAGTTTAAGTGTGATCAGTGATTTCCACTCTGTTTCTAGTGGACAGATATGAACAATACAGGGAAAACAGCCCATATAGTACTTACTAGCTTCTCATTGGCAGCTGCAAACCACAGGAACAAAACATTAGATCTAGCCTAGGAATGTCTCTTACAGGTATAGCGTTGGGGCTGCTCTGTAGCCATTTGTGTTCTTTTAGTATTTTAGAATTTAAAGAAATGCAAAGTAAAACACTTGAAGCACCTGAAAGTGGTCAAAAAGAAAGGTGGAGGAGTCACAACCCTCGTATGTCAATAAGTTTTGGAGGATTTTTATTCCTTACTGCTTACAGTGAGTTTGGAGCTCCAAAGCTTACTGTTAAAAAGTCTGATCGAAAGCCTGCTGATTTCTGATGATAAAACTCCTGTAGACATCAATGTGAGTAAGAACTAACCCTCAGAGAGAAATATTCCATTCTCATCTTTGTTGGCATTGTGTGTTGCTAAATAGTGTGACAAGGTCCTTCTTACACCCTCAGCAGTATTTTATGCAGCACCTGCTGTGGCTCATCTAAGAGCCAATATTAGTGCTCATTCACCAAAAAATAAGAGTAAAGCAGAAATGGTATCTTTAATGCGGAAATCGATATTCATAAATAAAACAACGAAAGTCACTTTACTCAAATACTGTAAATGCTGTATTTTTTACTGTAAATGTAATTGAATCAAGGTCATTCATTTTGCTGCTGGAAAACAAATGGAGTACTAAGCTAGATTTACTCCTTCATCAAGAATAAAGAATTTCTGTGAAGGAGGAAAGAAATTTATTCTACAGCAGAAGCCAACAGGTGATGTCCACTTCCAAACATTGTGAGTGTAGCTCAGGAAAAGAGTTATGATTAGAAAAGGACGCTCCAGGATGTTTAGAAAGGACTCCCTGATTGCTGATAATGGGGTAATACTGTAGTAAGTATGGTATCAAGTTTGATAACTCCTGTAATATGAGCGTGCCTTGACAAAGTGAAGTGCCAGATCCAGGGTCAATAAATCTTAATGTAGATTCTTGTGATTTAACGTTAATGCTGTGATTAGGAGTGGCATATGAAATGTGAGGCTTGAGCTAAATGTGGTGGGACACAGGGTACCCAGAAGACACCCCAATGTGCTGAATCATCTGTCTGCATTCCATTTAGTCATATAGATGTATGAGTACCCACAGAAGGGAATGTTTTAAAGGCAAGACCAATGTAAAACAATTGAAAGGTTTAAAAAGACACAACCCAATGTATTTATGCAATATGCAACATTTAGGGTCTAGAGCTGTGGGTAAGTGGATAATTTAGCATAGAAGGAAGAGCACAAAAGTAGCTGTTATGACAGCCAGAACAGTCAGCATGTCCCACTCTACCAACACATTTATTTGTGAATCCTGTAATAATCTGACTGTGGGAAGTATTATTCTAATACCTAAGTGATCTATATGGCTAATCGCTTTTAAGAGAAAGGCATTTATTTGCAGACAATATCTGACTGTTTACATCATGTATAACTCCTGCCTTTCTCTGCAGTGTCAGGCTTTGCTTTTCTATTTGCTCTTATTTTCCTGTCTTCCTCATCTTTCACAAAACTGAAGCTAAACATCTTGGCAGTTATCTTTTGCTCTTGCCTTTCAGCTGTTACATTTGAATGTAGCAATATTTTCCTGTTCCTGCATCCACAGAAGTCTTTTGGCTTTCAAACTTGGAGTGACCTCCAATTCTGGGTAGCAAGAAAAAAGGATGGAATTTTCCAGAGGGACACAAAAGGAGACTGAAGGAAAGAGAGAGAAATTGAGATGGGAAGTAGAGAAGACATGTGAATGACTTGAGAAAGAGAATGGGTTGGCTTGCAATGCAACAAGCATAATCATTTAAACAAAAAAGCTGATGGGAGTTCTGGGAATATTTTCCACAGTGATTAAGGAAAAATGAATGAGAAATCTCTCCTCCTCCCAAAGGAACAGCAGAATCTTTTCTTCCGTTACTCAATTTTGTAAAATGCAAACGTGTTGTAGAAAGTAGTTTGAGAAAGCTGTGAAATTGAACTTTCAGCCAGTACCCCAATTTCCTTCTATGTACCTGATCAAATCCATCCTGATACACTCTTAAAGACAGAAGCTGTAGGAGCAACTAACTTAATTTAGAGGCCTCCTCCCACAAAAACATACTCTTACTCAGGGTTTAGACTGCGAGATCCTTAGGACATTGGAAGGGCTTCCCTTCCAGCCTGGCACGGGGTCACAGAGGCTTGTAGAAAGAACTTTAATTCCTTCATTCTCAGGTTATATAGGGTTGCAAAGAACTGCCGTGGGCAATCTCTGTACAAGATGAAGTGAAAATAAAAACAAAAGTACGAGAGAAAACGGGAGCTGAGCTGAGCAAAAAGCACGTGACCAAAGATGTCTGTTTAATACCCAGTGCTAGTGTTAGCTGCCTTGCATATACTTGCTCCTGATAGACTAGGTGCCACTTTATGTCAGCTGCAGAAGGCTACAAGGCCCCACCCTGTCCCAGTAGGAAAAATCTCTGGCTGATAGCTGCCTAACATAAAGGTATTAAGGATTTTATATCCATGGCAAAATTTTCAAAAGAGCTGTCTCAGGCTGAGCATCCAGAATCAAAGGCTGCTTTTGAAAAGTTGACCCTGGCCTTTGGGGAGACACTGCAAAGACTTTTCTTATAATGTTTCCTGAAAGGTAAATTTGAATCTCATTCTGTATTCCCACATTGGACTAAATTGAAAGTGCCTCCACTGATGTCAACAGTTTAATGAAAATTGCTGTAATTTCAAGGATTTTTTCTTTTTGGTAACCTATGCTAAATGAGTTACATGCTGCTGTATATATATGTGTGTGTACAGTAATTGAAAGACTTTTTATTCTATCCCATTCACTATTGAAGAGGAGTTTTTCTTTCTCCTCTCTCTACTAGTATATACAAAACTTCATTCAGAAGGGTTTTCAATTTCTGTGTCTGTCCTTGAGATACATGAACTAAAATGTAAAGATGGATAGGGAAAGAACATAGCATTTCTGCCAAAGCAGTTCAATATTCAGCAGAATCCTGTGATATGTAAAAGTTATGAAGAGGGAGCTATGATACCCATTAGTCCACAGGAAAACCTATTCTAATTATGATACCATATTGCACTGCATTTCACTCTCTTATTGGTGTATTATTTTATAAATTGTAGTACAGTGTGGCTATTGTCGTATTGCATTCCATACTTCATCTCTAATGTTCCTTGTTGGGTTATGTGGAGCTTAGTATCTAGAGAAACATGAAATAACCAGAAAATGGATAATATAAATGCTTATTCAACTATCCACAATTTGGTGTATTAATCCTAATACAGAAAAATTCAATGTGGCATAGGTGTATTACTGCTTTTTCTGTTGCTGAGCTATTTGTCACCATATTTCGCCTTAAAAAGTATATAATTAGTCACTCCTTAATCTTTCAGGAGTTTACAGTGCACTGTCCGTTTCCACAACCTCAAAGTACTGTTTATCCATTCAATCAAATGAGATTTACTGTAGCACAAACTTTTCTTTTGCAGTAATACCACAATTAGACAGTATTGCTCAGTACAGGGAGAATAGCAAAGTCTATTGATGTGCCTGTTTGAAAAGGCAAATTAATCCTTGTTTCCATTTCTCCAGCAGGATGTGATGATTCTGATTTAGAAAAGTCACCTGAACCTCAAAATAGTTACATTATTCACCAAACTGTGCAGTTACCAAAAATCAAATGCTAATATCTCAGATATTTTTATACCTTCCAGGATTTTATGGCATAACAGTGACTTCTTTAAAATATGAAGTCCTCTGAGATTTTTGGAAACAGCATGAAAAAAAAGTATTGTCTATTACACTGTAAAAGAAAAGAAAAAATTGCTAACCAGTTTTTCCACTAAAGAATCTGCAGTTTCTTGTTGCTGTAAGCAGATACAGAGGTCCACACTCCACAGTCACTTCATTAGTAACAATCTGCAGCAATTCTTTTGAAGTCAGTACAGTTAACCAGCTGTAAAACCAATGTTACTGAAATAAAATCCAGACCTACTATGGCCATACTTTCCACCCTGTACCACACTCAATTCTCATGCTTCTTTCAGATTCTCACTATTGTTAATAGTAAAACAATAGTATCTCAGATACTACAGAGTGGTAACCACTGGTAAATTTTCGTTCTTTATGGCAGTGACCGCTGTGACTGAAGAGTAGCAAATGCAGTCAGCATGCACGACTCGTCTTGCTCAGAGCCACGCAAGGCAGGAGTATAGCTAGAGACCTCTTGACAGCTAGCACAATACTCATTCCTCTAGAGCATATTGCATGCATCCTATACATATTCAATTCAGTTAGAAAAAAAGTTTTTCCTACCAATCAGGGCAGTGTATGAAAATAATTCCATCTCTCTGTACTGCATGGATTGTGACTATAGATGTGCTGAAGCACCAATAATCAATCTCGGTTACTGGAGAACATGTTGTCACTTGCTGCTCCTAGTCATGCAAAGTGTTGTACAAAGAAGCAGAAGTAATACAGCTTGATTTTCATGGAGGTATTATTGTACATGAAGTACTGAGAGGTTATACATTATGACAGGAACACAAGGTGCTCAGTGCTCTTCATTTTGCTGTGTTTTTAAAAATGATTATGGAAGTAAAATATAAGCTGTGTGGCTACACTATCAGCTAAAGTACCTTGGGCTTTTCTCCCACTTTCTTCCACTCATCCAAGCAACTTGGAGGTGGCATTATCAGGCATTTTTCCTCCTCTCAATGAACTGTTTTCTTTCTGTGGGGATTAGTTTAAAATGATCCAATCCATATCCTATAAAATTGACATCTCTTTATAAGTTGTAAGTGGCAGCTGGCAACAGAACCATTCAGAGGTGTAGAGATCATCCGTATTAAGCAAAACAACCAAACATTTGCATCCCATTTACCTTGAGGAAACTTCAGCACAGGTTTAATGTTAAGCACGTGCTTAGTGTTTTGTTGAGTTGTAAAACCCCGAAAAGGCTGCTCTCAGCAGCAAAAAGAAGCCTAAGACTCAGCAAGTGCTACTGAATTGACTTCCAATGAGTACAAAATAAATTAATTTGAAGGGTGAAAAAAATCTCTTAAGCCTGCACCTAGTGCCAAAGATTTTGTTACACCCAGAGCTGTAAATCTGAGGAAGAGTAAATTGGCTAATGACAAGACCCAACCTGTGCAATTATAAAGGGTCTCCTCAAAGTCTGATATTTCCTTTTAGAGTCTGTATTTTTTTGGCTACAGGCTGAAATGAAGCATGCTATTAAACTGCCACTTCTGGGTATTAGGTTGTTCATGGCTTCTCTCTATTTTTGTCACCCAAGGTTGCAATGATTTTCTCAGGGATTTCTGTTGTTATTGCCATACTAGTCCATAGTATAGCTAGGTCATAGCATCATTTTGAATGATCTTGAGTTCAGCTCAAGATTGGCAGTAAGAACAAATTAGATCATAGCTCTTCTTATAACCCCATATGCAGAAACGGAAAATATAATTGCATTTTTGTTTCATCTTTCATGCTGACAGCACTGGTGTCATTAACCCGTCCGTACCCTGAGAACATAAAAGTTTATTTGCAACGTCTTGTAGCAATAATGAATGAATGAATGAATGAATGAATGAATAACAATAATGTTACTCAAAAAAATCTTCTTGGTTTTGGTTTGTTTAAAATACCTTAATAGAATGTATGCAGAGTGCCAATTTGAGCAACTAGAATTCTGTTTCCATGGGCTCAGTAACAGTAATCATGAACCTTGCCATTGCTCCTCATAAAGTGCGTGTCACAGACTGTATGCTGGCATTTCCCTTACTTTGCTTCACCATTAGCTCCTCAGATCAGTGTCTCTTGCTTGTTTCCTGAAGACAAGTAAAGATAGCCAAGGTCCATGTCTGGTAAATGTCCTGCCCTATAAAGCCCATACATTTCTGTATTTCTGCTCTTAGACCAGTTTATTGCTGCGCATGTGCTTGCTTATTTCACTTCTGCCCAGGCTGCCCTTGAACCGTGACTGTTTTCGGGGGAGGTGGGAGCAGGCGGGTGTGGAGTGGAGAGGGGTGAAGCAAAGCCCCAGTTGTCATGGTGCCTTTCCTGCCTCAAACATTTACGGTTAATAATTTTATATGTAGCATGTTCTGAGGTAGTTTTTCTTGCTGCCATTCGCTATGGGATGTGTGAGTGCTTGTTTTTGAAATGGGCACTTGGACTTCATAGTTTAATGTAGTTAATAATACAACCATGGAATGAAAGATACACTGAAGTATTTCAAAAGAGGAGTTGTGATTGAAATACAGTAGTGAAAAACTGACAGATAGAGTTTATCAAAGTGCTGCAGTTTACCTTCATACAGAAGGAGAGTGGCTGTTTTCATATTCACTAATCCCCAAATAACCATCAAGAAATATTAAAATACACATTTTATTAGTTTCATTTAATTTCTTAATTGCTCAAATTCGGTTTACCAATTTATTGCTGTGTGAAATGCTTAGAGGCGATGCGTACATTAAAGGGATTATTTACATGTAATCCCTCCCTCCCAAAGGATACAAACTGATCATTTATGAATCCTGATTTACACTCTGTAACAATACCAGATGAATGAAATAGTTACTGAAGAATGATGTAGCTCCTGGAAGTGCAATACTGTGTAGAGTATGATTTAGTACTAAAACTGAACTGTCTCATTTTCACTGATGATTTTAGTAAAGGTGTGTGCAATTCACTTGCAGAATTTAGATGAACCAAACTAAAACCGCTTGCTGCAATTGAACCATTTA